>NC_056735.1:522269896-522409896 GCF_019279795.1 Protopterus annectens
CCAGAACTGACCACAGTCACACCTGAACTTGATTTAACAACAGATACACTTGCGTTTCAACATGCTGTAGGCACATACATTTGAATTAACTCTACTTTTAACTTTTCTCTTTCTCTCTCTCTCTCGCTGCAGTCATAACATCACACAACAACACAGACATCAGTCGTACATTAAAGCAGCAGAAAGCAAACAGTTATACCTCTTACCTTTTTTTTCCTGAGGGTACCACCCTCGACACAAGGCACCTCCTTGTGTTTATTTTATATATTAATAACCTTTTTATTTCTTGTGGGAACCACCCACTATTACTTTTACATACAATGAATAAGCAAATTTCTGTCGTTCTACAAGGCAGCAGATACCACATACTGAACAAGTAACTCAGTCATTCAACAAACAGGAACCACATATACTTAAAAAGGAAAGTCAGGCATTTAACAAAACAGTACTTAAAATCAAGGTCAGTCATTGAACAAAACAGGACATATGATATACTTAAAACCAGTCAGTCATTTAACAAACCAGTACACAGTATATACTGAAAAGCAGTTAGTCATTTAACAACACAATGAGCACATAGCCACTATTACTTTGAACTGCAGTTTGTTTTAAAAGAGATAAAAGAATGAAAGAAAACATTTTTTTCCAAAGCCATTTTACCATCTTTAGCCTATATTTTTGCACACCCTGAATAGTTAAGTGTCCAAACTCTGACCATTTTATACAAAACAGTGTGGAATTCACAGAAGAACCTTCTGTGTTGGGCCCTTTATTATTCATTCCACGGTGTTCCGCAGCAAGATCAAAGTTTAAATTGCCAGCATGGCACCAAAATGTTAAAGTGCAGTATAAAATATACATAAATGAAGTTTGGCAACAAACCAAGTTGTCCCGGGACATCTTCATGAGGGGTTGGATTGATATTAGTGGGTGTTAAGTGGGTTGGGGAGGTGAAAGGGTTAAGTGAAAGCAGGGAGGATTGGGATGAAATGAGATAAGGGTACGGAGGGGCTTAAGATGCTTAGACAAGTGTAGCTGGGTAAGCTATCACAGTTTGGCGTGAACTTGCTACAGCAGGCTCTTGTCCATAACAACCTGAAGGTATTAGTGATCTGGTAGGCCTTGGAGTGGTGAGGTATGGAGGAGGTGAGTGAGGCTCAAGTGCAGAGGTTGGCGGTAATGATAACTTGTTTTCAGTCCAGTCATGGGAGGGTGGGGGTTTCCTGTGTCTTCAGTTTGCGCAGCTTAAAAAAAAAAAGCCTTGGGTTGGCAATATGATTTCTGCTATTTGATTGCCAGTGATGTTCTTGGCTCATTGGTGGTGGCGTTTTGTGGTTTTTCAAGACTGTTGTGGCTGCATTGGGTTCACTGGAGTTGTGGGTGATGGGTGGTGCTGTTTTGCGGGCTTCTGGCATGTGGGGACTCACTGAGCAGGCAAGTAGGCTTTTCTACCCTGGTTGTGCAGGTGGAACATTGGTGACTGCTCATTAGTGAGTTAGAGAGAGAGTTTAATTCAGATGCTAGCAGTGCTGGGGAAGCATTTGAGGAGATATCCTCTTTATAGCTTCATTTGCATCAATTTTGGTTTTGTGGAGGTAGGGGCTGGAGGTAGCTGGGATGGCCATTTTCGCAGGCTGCGAGTTGGTGGGGGCTGAGGTTGCTGCCACGCATGCGCGGTGCAGCATCATAAAAAAACAAAAAAAAAAAACAACACAGCTTAAATTTGGGTGGTTTGGATCATTTGTGGCTGTGCAGTCAGTGTGTGGTGTGTGTTGGTTGGTTCATGGGCAGCTAGGAGGGAACGCTGCTGCAGAGAGTTTCGTCAGGTCTTTGGCAGAAAGTAGATCACTGCCTTAAGATAAACCCTGGTGGAGAGGTATAAAATCCCTCTTTGTACCATGTCTAGTATATCACCATTCTAGACTGCAGTTCATTGACATGGACTGCATTCACTAACAGGGTGCACAAAGGCGTGTGTGTGTGTGTGTGTGTGTGTGTGTGTGTGTGTGTGTGTGTGTGTGTGTGTGTGTGTGTGTGTGTGTGTGTGTGTGTGTGTGTGTGTGTGTGTGTGTGTGTGTGTGTGTGTGTGTGTGTGTGTGTGTGTGTGTGTGTGTGTGTGTGTGTGTGTGTGTGTGTGTGTGTGTGTGTGTGTGTGTGTGTGCGTGTGTGTCTAGGAATTGCACACAGGACTATATTATGCACAGTGGCCTATGGTATGCTCCTACACACATTTCAGCTATGACCCTGCAGCCCAATAGATGCTGTGTGTTGTAGCAGAAACTCTGTGTTATACTGTACCATCAAGTATAGCTAAGATTGATAAAGATATTGCAGTCAGTAGGCATGATGGCAGATCCGGGCTCATCATTGTCATATGATAATGAGAATATATGGTGCTGTGTAAGCTTACATTGTTGGTAGCTCATCAGTATCACTGTTTAAGAGTGTGTGCAAGTTCCTGTATGGTAGCAGGTTTGCCTATACCTTAGAAAGCTCTATTAGTAGTATGGATTTATCTGTTTTACAATGCAAGTTACAGAGTTCTTATTACTATTAATTAATTAATTATTTTTTTACTGTTAACAGTACAGATGTTTTGTTTAGCACTGTATGAAGAGAAATATACGAGCAGAGAAGGGAGTTTGCTATACTGAATAAGCAAAACATCATTTTGCAGCATGTGATTTCTGTATAATAAACATTTTATTTTAATCAAACATAGGTTAAGTGCTTGATTATGACTTCATCAGAATAAATTAAAACAATAATAAAATGTGTTTTGGTTTTTTTTTACCCCTAACTAGGAAGCTATGTTAGTTCCTTACCTACACCAAATACAACATGTGCTTGGTGTTTTGGGCTATTTTGGGGGACATCATGGTCACTTTATTTTTGTTTGTGGTAATAAGAGTTTGCTCCATGTGGGGAATGGTGAGGTCAGCCACTTTATACATCTCGGCTGTGTCTTGTGAATGTGCAAATCCCCATCCCTTTCCCCTTTTGGGGAAGCAGACTTGGTGTCACTGTCGCAGCTTTTGGTTGTGGTTCTGGCTAGGGACTCATATTTGATTTACTTTTATAAAATATGAAACTCAATGGGCATTCGCTGGTGTACTGAAGTACTAATATCACTAAAATATGTCTAAATATTACAAACCAAGGGCAGTTATATTGAAGCCATTCTTTTCTGCTGCATCTCAAAATGCAGTTGATTCATGTCTTGGAATGTGTAACAGTGAAATTTCCTTCAGGGGAGCCCCAAATGTTTTGTGGGCTCAGAGCAAGTTGGTTTGACTGCTGCTGCGCATACATGGTGGCAGTAATGGTCGGAGGGTTGTGGCATGCTTAAGAAAAAAAATGGTATGTTATATTAAGTGGCAAGGTAGGTCTGGCTATTATGTCTGAATGATATTAGTGGTGTTTGAGGAGGCTGGAGGGTGGTATACCATGATCGGTTCCCAGCAGACTAGAGCCTGACAATTGTTGAAGTTATTATGGTTGTTTTATGTTTAGCTTCAACCGTATGCGTTGTTCCAGTTTTAGCCTCAGGCTGGCTGTTATTGTACCAAAGATTTGAGTACAGACTGAGCAAACTTTCAGCATAATTTATTGCAATCTGCCTTTGAAGTATAGCTGTGTCTCACTAAATACTGCAAGTGGTCATTTAATTCTGCATTACTTTACTGTAGAAGTAATTAAAAACAATGTTAGAGATTTCTCATTGTCGCTGTGGTGAGCAGGTGATCCGTGATGTTGTGCAGACCTGTGTTTAGTAGTCCATTTCTTACAGATTAACTTAAGCTGGTGGTGGAGTATTCAATTCCCGTGCTTGGTGACTGGAATGTTTCCAAGGAGAGGGTGGCTGTTCGTGGGCTGCAAATGCACTGATGTGGTAATGGCTGTGGGGTGGTTATGGTTAGAGTTGAGGATACTGGTTAGCAAAACAGCAGTTGTGTCTGCCCACAAGGAATGCGTATCTCTCAATGGTATGGATATTCGCAGGATGTTCAGATTTTGCTGCACACTTTTTACCCTTTTTTCCTTAGAATGGTGGCTTCTGACAAGTTATGGCAAAGTATTGACTGTAGTCAGAAATAATGACATTTGAGTTGCAGACAATACCATTCTGAATATCTATGCTAATGCAAACCTGTTCTATCAACTTTTTAAGTTTGTAAGAGGAATATTTAAAATAATGCCTGATGGTATTTTTTAAGCTGCTAGTAAGCTATTATTAGGTGTGCTGCATTTTGTCCATTTGTTCTACATTATGTTAGTGTGCCTCATCTGGAGATGGAAGGGTAAGAGCTAGGCAGATGGTTTGACAATATAAGTTAGCTTGGCTTATACAAGGCGCTAACTGATATGGTATGGAATCGCAAGCTTACCCTGGTTGGGGATATTGATAGGTCCCTTCATGTGTGGGGTTTAGTTGTAACATACTCGACTGGTAGTTAAATTTATACTGGGTATGTGATAGGGTCATTGGAAGCATAGCTTCAGTTATAGCTGCTTTGTCATAAATGTGTGTGGTGGTGGTACATTCCTTCTGGGTTGGCAGGATAGGTTGTCTTTGAAGATGTCTTGGAATGTGCATTATGTATTTTAGATGATTTACATGTCTTTTTCTTTCTTGCAGATGGGGTTTTGGAATGCCGCTGCTACAATTTGGAATAGGTGCATATAAGGTGCAGCCTTCTCTTTACATCTTAGAGGATTTACTTTTGTCCTTTCCTTTGCAGATGGTGGTGTGATGAGTACCAGTTGTACACAGTGAGTTTGCAGATGATGGAAGCAGTGGCAAGCAAGGAGGTTACACATGGGGAGCACAAGTGGGCAACAGTTACTGGTTGAAGTAAGTGGATTTCAAAGTTGTTGAGTTTTGGTAGAGGATTTACACTGCTAGCCAGAGAAGGACAGGCATTTAAGTTTGTTATCTCAGAGTTAATTGGTTGGACAATCTGTCCAATTAACCATTCAGTATGTTAGTTGTCCCTGCTTTTGGGCATTTGCATTCAGTAGTAAAAGGGAACAACAGCTATTGGCCACAGGTAAGAGTTTGGGTTCCTGCAGTGGGCTTGATAAAGTTACAGGTAATGCATTTTATTTAGTGCTCATTAAGGCATGTCACTGTGGATGGGGTTCAGGTAGGTGGAGTGAAGTCATAGCACTCTTAGTATCATAGGAAGCTATTAGGCTACTGACTCTGGGGTGATTACAAGCTAGACAAGTTTGGCTCTTATTTCTGTGGGTACCACTTATCACTCTTACCCAAGGGGATATGAGGCATAATATAAAAGAAAGCGGGGGCTGGTCCTATAGTTTGGTGCAGAGTTTGGCAAACACTTAACGGGGGAGGCAGGGGCCCTTGTCAGTACCTCCATGTTAAGTAATTATTGGTATGTGTGTACATAGAATTTATTGTTTTTTCTTTTCTTTTCTTTGCAGATTGCTGAGGTGCAGAAGGCATCATGCGGTGGCTTGAAAAGGGGATCTGTAAGGTGACTCTTTTCATAGGATGAATGTTCTTGCCACTGGAATAGGGCACAATGAGAGACTGAGTAATCACCTTATTAAGGCATGTTAGAGCTCTGTGTTCAATTAGTGGGAGCTGATTATTGCATTTGTATAGGGGGCAAATAAGGAAGAGGTAGGTGGGGGGCCAGGGAAAAACTGTTGGGGAAGGTTTATGGGGAGTGTGGGGATCCCACGGAATGAGTAGAGTCACAACATTCATAGGAGCCCAGGAACCTATTAGGCTAAGGCCCTATGGCTCTTGCAAGCCAGTGAAGTTCAACCCTTGCTTTCAGGAGCTTGGAACCTTGGGGTGGTTATATTTACTCATCCAGTTGTTTGAGTCATATTTGGGGGAAGGGCCAATGAGGTGTTTGACAGGATGCCGGAGTTTGGTCCAACAGGTGGTATATTTGGGGGTGACAAATTTGTCCCTTGAGTAGGTAGTGTTAATGTTTGTTATGTAACATTAACACTACCTACTCAAGGGACAAATTTGGTTTTACAGAGTATCACAAGGATCATTTTACTTGTGGTTTGGGTAAATTTTGTAGGTAGGGTTTTAGGAAGCATAGTAGGTAGGTGGCTGTGTTGGGAGTAATTTTTGAAACTGGATGTATTGTTACAGGGGAGTTAGAAGGTTTAAAGGAAGCTTGGTTGCAAGATAAGTCAAATGTAGGCCAGGTCTTAATTACTTACTAGTGGTATAGGTAACATAAAGGAAGAGAGCCTTCGAGGAGAAAGGCTAGGGACACACAGGGGTTATGGATGGTTAGTACTTTGAGTGTTCTAGCTAGGATGGTTGCTAGGAGTTGCAGATTGGGGTGGCCTGGGATCTAGTTCGGATTGTCATTTGGTAATGATTGAATTGGGGGTGTTTATGGATGGGCATGTGGAGTACTTCATTGCTGAGCATAGGTGAGTTTTCAGGAACTAGGTCAAGGGGTGGTGGTTTTCTACCATTTAGGGTTAGGGCATTAAAGTTTTGGAGTTAGACTATATCCTACAGTAATTGGGTTACTGCACATCTAGAATTGTGTAGTTTGGTGGGCTAAGGTGATAGGCTACAGTTGACAGGGTTGTGGCTATAGGTTGTCATGCTGTTCAGGTTGAGCCATGATTAGTGGCTGGAAGAAAGTGATCTAAAAGGGAATGTATTCTCTGTTGTTTTTAATTTCTCCAACTCTTTTGGGTTTCTATTACAATGACGGGAATGGACCCCATTCCTAAGTCAAAGTATGATTAAAGTTCATGAAATTAGTATTGTTTCACTCTTTGATGTTAGCCAAAAGTGCTCTTTGCAGCACCTGCAATGTGCCCAGTAATGACTCCTTCTGCAATTCGTATGGTGTTACATCAATTGGTAACATATCTAAATACGATTGTAAATTATTTTTTATAAGGTCAGTTGCTCCTACTACTATTGGAACTGTCTGGGTATCTTTCTTCCACATGGCTCTCATTTCTGCCTGCAGATCGAGGTATTTTATGACTTTGTGTCTCTCTGTATGCAAGGCACTGTAGTCACTAGGTGTGGCGATTTCAATGATCAATGTTACTTCTGTCTTCTTTTCTTGGACCACTATATCCGGTTTTCTAGCATCTATCTTTTGGACTGTTGGAATTGGGTGATCCCAAGTGATGTAAACTTCATCATTTTCTATGATTCTCTGTGGCTCATGTTTCCAGTGTTTTACAGTCACTTCAATACCATAATGTTTGCACAATCTCCAGTGTAACAATCTCGCCACATTAGTATACCTTTCTGTATACAGTCACTCTGCCACTAGAGAGTTGCAACCAGCAATAAGGTGTGTGACTGTTTCCAATTCGGTTCCACAAAACCTACATATGTCTGCTTCTCCCACATGTCCAATGGACTTAGTAAACCAGTGTGTATGTAACCCACTATCTTGGGCTGCCAATATTAACCCTTAATTTCTTGATGTAAATTCACCTCTCCTTAACCATTCCGGTGTTTGTTCTTGATCAACATGGGGCTCTTCCAGAAGATTTCTATACTTGCAACTATATTAATGTTTTTTCCACATTTCTTGCCTTCTCATCTGGTCCTTCACCTTATATTCTTTATTTTGTTTTTTAGCACATTCAGTTGCTGCCTGTTTTTTATCTATTCTGGTTTGATTTCCATTCCTGCTTGATGTCGATATGATTCTGCTAAATTAAGCAGAGATGTCATCTTAGATTTATTCTCCTCGTGTTTCAAAACTTTCACCACATTTGGATCTTGTGAGGTCAGTAGATATGTGTGGAGTCCCACAATTGCAAATCTATACATGTAATCATTTTCAAGGAGGCCCATCCCTCCTTCAGAATAGGGAATATATAATCTTGGTATACACTGATTCTTATAAATCATTTGGTGAGCATGAAACATCCTTCTTGTTTTAATATCCAATCAATCTAACACTTTTTGGGGTCAGTCAATCACTAGAAAACTATAAGTTAGGGTAGGAAGAGCAAATTGATTTATAGCTTGAATCTTGTTCCTAGGTGTCAATGCTATTTTCAGGATTAATTTAAGTTTTCTAAAGTACTCCTTACTAAGCTTTATTCGCATTTGTTCATGTTTTATTGCTGATCCTTCATCAATTCCCAAGTATTTATACACCCACTCTTGCTCAAGTTCTTATATATCACATTCTTGTCCCAAACTGATGTTTTCCTAGTGCTGCAATTTTCCTTTTTTAAAGGTTGCTTTTGCATGAATGTGATGCAATGTATTTATGAGTGCATTCTCTCGGAGTGGATGTTCCGGTCGTACAGTGTAGTCATGGGTAATCCTACTTTATTTAGTTTAACTGGGGCATGTTTCAGAGATGGTATGCAGGATTCTAAGGGTTTTTCAGATGATGGGTACACCGAATGATGTTTAGCTTAACACTTCCCATTATGAGAGATAGTTGGTTGAACAATTTTGGGGAGAAGGAGGGGGAACAGCCTGGTCAGGCTGGTTGATGGAAAAGAGGGACAGGCTTGCCCTCTTCTGTTCCCCCTCTGGTGTCTGGATGTTCATTTCAAGGAGCTGGGGAAAGGAAAATAAGCAGCTGGAGGAAGCTTGCTAAATAGATAAGTAAGCTGAGGTAAGGATGCTGCTTATTGGTGGAAGGTAATTCAATGAATGGTGTATAAAGTGAGATGGGGTGCTGCTTCATAAGTAAAGTAAGTGAGCAGAGATATGGATCCTGCTTACTGAGCAGGGCGAGTAGGTACGCTGCCCTGATTGACATTACAAGGATGGCACTTCATAAGTAAAGTAAGCGAGCAGAGGTATGGACGCTGCTTACTGGGGCAGGGTGACTAGGTATTCTGCCCTGATTAACATTACAAGGATGTTTATGCTGTGTTTAGAATCAACTATATTATGGTCAGTTGTAATTAATAAAGTTGGTGAACAAAGCTATGTTATGAAAGTTTTAATAAAGTTCATGAAATGTCATTTGGTGTGATGTGTTTACTGAAGGGGACCGGGACAAATAACATTAATTACCTTTTAGTCTTAAGTCAAGAATAACTCTTCAGGATGTGCAAAACATGTTCTTTTTATTTAAATCCACATACTTCAGTGCTGGGAGACTATCTTCACTATTTAATAATCAGTCTTTCCAAGCAGCAAAAATACACAGTTATTTACATTTCTTATTAGTATCATGCATGCAGAATACTCATATTGGCCAGTAGGATTTCTGCAGACCCTCATGCTTCTCGCTTAGTGTGACACATGAACACTCAACAATCCTGTTTTTATTAAAAATAATGTTTTAGAAAAACACAGACCATCTAACTTGTTAATCAGTCTTGTTTCCTGACCATGAATGTTTCAGTACCAGTGACATTCTAACTCCCCAACATTCCTTGTAACTATTCATCTCAGCCTGGGAAGGGCAGAGCTTACATACATTGTGTTCTTTCTTGATTTCAGAAACCCGTCTTTGTAACATCCATTAACCCCTTCAGCACTTTTTTTTTAACCTTCAGTCATCTGTTAATACACTTGCAGGTTGATATTAAAATGCAGCTGTGAAACACTCAGAACTACAATAAGTAATTGTGGTTTGCATAACTATGCATCTATATTACATATCATTTTTAACATGAACAAATATTAAATAATTCATTAAACATATTTGTAAAGAAACTGTAAATTAATATGCATTTTAAGTAGAATAATCATGAGAGATGCATTTTTCTCTAACATAATCTTGTTCTCCTATGTGGAGAAATTGTCGCCCCTAGGTATTTTTGACAAATAAAAGACAGCTATATGCCCATGGTTAGATTCATGCGAGGACCCACATATGGAGATGATTATGTGGACAGCTTATGCCACTCTAAGCCCTGTACAGTCCTGTGAAATGCAAAATCCTAGGAAATAGTTCCCGTGGCATACAGTATTATGACATATAAAACAATGCCTGAATACATAACACTTAGAACAGCAACTTAAGTTGGGATATCAGTAGAGGCTGTCTGTGGAATTCAAATCCTTTATTGTGAATATCAGAGCAATGGAGGTCCAAATATATCAGCATTGTGCCACAATAGCCACACAGTATGCATGCATTTCTCATCAACATACTACACAAACATATGTCCACAATAGAAATGTGTGATGGCTGTAACTGTAATGCAACTGCAGCATGAACAGACGACCAGTGTAAAACAATCTGTCATATGGCATGTTATACATGATGCGCTTATATCATCATAGTCGTTACTGAACAGTGAATGCCATCTACATAAGCAGAGAGTATCTATAAATTATCAATTGAACAACTTAGGGAAAGCATCAGAAAGCCTGAGGAACCATAACTAGGTCACAGACAGTACATGGTAAGTGATATAAACACAGATCCTTTTTGTATTGAGTCAGTAGTTCTAATACTTGTTTTAAGAAGCATCAATGAATAAATATCCATAACAGCAATATGAATACATACTACATAGCAACATACGGATAATGTCAGAATCCATAGTTTTCTGTACATGTACCATAGAGTGTATTGAGTCACACACAAGATATATGGAAAATGTCTAAATCCATCTTTATGTACTGTTCAGTTGTGCTATTTACATCTATGTGTCTGTCTGTACAAATGCATATGGGAAAGTACTGCATGTTATTGATGCCGAAATCACCACCTGTACGGATACAGGTAAATCACAAATACCTCCAATAAGTCCCAAACATTTTTAATAATGCAATCATTGTCCCTAAATGCCTCAATCTAAATAGATACACATTTGATAAGAAGCAATGCTATCATGGGTTTAAAAAGAGCTAAATATTTCCCAAAACAGCAATGCTAACAGGTGCCAAATTACCTTTGCAGCTACCAATGAGTCAGTTATAACTGTATGTAAGACCGGTTATGTGCATACATCTTTTTTTCTGTACTATGTATAATTAATGAGATTCACTAAAATTCAAGTATTTGGAATCCCATGTGTGCATGTCTGTGTAAGTTCTCGAAATTTGGCACATTAACCAATGCTCTACGTAACTGGCAAGTGCTCCGTGCAAGTACCAAATAGGTATCATTAAACGGGATCATGTGTATCATATGCCTGTTATCCTCTAATGATCTGATAACATGACATAAGCACCACTATAAACACTGATTTTGAGATATTTTATAGATCAGACCATTGCTAACTGAGTGGGAACTCAGTGAGCAATTTTCTGATTTTTGTTTTAATGAAATGGGTATTATCAACATTATTGAAATGGATACTTCCAAGAGGTTTCAACATGTCTGGGCACCCAACTGGACCAAGGAGGGGACCACCCAGATTTTGACAATCTACAGTTGAGTGGAGCATTACATGACAGCCAGACCATGGAACTTCGTGATGATCAACATGTGGAACTGGATTGCAGGGGCATCAACAATGTAGGGGTTTCTACCGGACAGGTGTGTAGGTTCACCACCACTATGGTGATCTACAACAAAGGGATGCAAAGGAGCCTTTTCAGGGGATCATTGAGGTATGTCAACAGCTGGTGAATGCCTACAGTAAGTGTCATAATTCTATGTATAGCTGAACATTCCTAAGGAATTCAGAGATATAGCTCTGCCCCTTTTATATCTGATGCATGCCTTTTAAAACCATTAAATAACTATTCTGACAATTAGCTCATTTGGATAATTAAGAAGACACGGTGAGTATTCTCCCTATAAGTATATATTCTATTCCCATGGGGTTTATTTATTCAGTAAGGTTTATAATGTGCATACAGTAATATTGCACATTGTATATGTATATCTGTTTTCCAATATGTGACATTATGTCATATATTCACTATAGTGATGTATCACTGACACCTATAGTGCCTAGGCCACTTATGACTGTGCATTTCTCAGGTATCCATAAGACATTGAAAGTCTCATCTAGTCTACCTGTATATGTATGAAGAATAACAAATTGAACATTCTTATCATAGTCTCATTTGTTTAACACAAGAGAAATGCAAGTCTAACTGGCTACACATATCTTTTCAGTTGTAATATTTGATAACTGCTGGTATTTGCATGAATCAGGATGGCCTGTAGTATTTTGTGTCTGATGTTTCCATATTTATCTCTTATCTGCAAGAACACGAATGCACACATGCAGTACTAGTTTGTTTAAAAGTATGCCCTGGCTGTTACCTCAGTCTATACAGAAACAGACCAACATGCATATATCTTGGCATGGTGTGGGTTCAACTGCACATAGGGAAAGTTCTCATTATATTCTTATTGTTGTGTCTTTCACACATTGTTAAAAATCCTGCTATATATACCTGCTTATTAATATTTATGGTTATTTTGAGCATACTTGCAATTACATCAATTCTTCATCAGATTTCTATGAATATCATTGTAATCTATAATGTTTTGCCAACATCACCTCTTCTACTACAGTGTTATGTGTTAAGCTTGGAACAGACTGGTATAGTTCTGCCAAACAGTTTTGTGGAATATGCTAAAATCTGCAAAAATGAATTTAACGTATAACTGTGTCATTCTTTATTAAATTGACTTTACCAACCTTTTCATCTCTATATTTGGATGGAGTCAGATGGTCAGACATACAGTCAGAATGCAGAACACTCCAAATGTCTAATCAATAAAAAAAAGGTCTCTTGCAATGGATATGAACTTTCCCACTATCTCCGTTGGTAGATATGGGCATCCTGGGGCAATGTAGAAATTGTCTTATGTTTACTGACAACCAGTTAATTCTCAAACAAACTGATATGGTATGTGAAAGATGTATTTACACAATGTTACTGAAGGAAAAATCTCACATAAAAGCACTCTTGATGTCAATAAGGTTATCGGTAGTGCACACACTTCACCCATCTTACACATTTCAAAGCAAATAAATAGACCCATATATCCTGAAGCAATGAAATGTAACCTTCCTAAACCTCAAAGACCTCCTAGACAAAGTACACATAACGAACACTGTCAGCAGCCCTAAATGCACTCTTTCAAAACAACATCCATATCAGCACATACAGACACATCTCATGGAGCCTCTTCTTCTAAGGCCATAAGGCTAACCAACACACAATCCAACATTCTGATCATTGGACACTCCATTCTGAGATGCACTGATGAACTTCTCACCAAGCTAAGTAACTTCTCACCAAGCTAAGTAAGCAGAAAGTCACGGTCTGTTGCTTATCAGGGGCCAGGATCTGCCACATTATGCACACACTCGGGTCATTGTACTAAAAGTAGGAGTCAGTCACAGTCTATCTGGGCATAAATGACCTGAGGTGTATCTCCCTAAACTATATGAAGACAAACATCATGGGGGTCTTGGAATATGTGTCCCAGGTTGGTATGAACCTAGCACTGAGCAGTATTTTACCTTCTCCAAGGATGATGCCACAATGTGAACTGACTTCAAAAATCGGCTTAGTTTCTGGTGTCATTCTAAGGGGGTGCAAAATTTGTCAATATGGAAGGGGATGATTAACCGACCATGCTGCTTTGCCGGGGATGGTCTGCACCTCTCCCCTGTAGGCTTTCCATTGTTAGCTAAAGCATTGTCCTACCCATAGAGCCTTTTAGGCAATATCAACCTGAAAGTATTTCTGACATACTAAATCAAAACCAAGAAAATCGAAAGGTGTTATTGCTCAATGCTAGGAGTCTAAACAAAAAAATCTCCACTCTCTAGAAACTGTCTTCACCCTAGAGATTGCTGACATCTGTACCATCACTGAGATATGGTTTATAGCTCTGAAGAGCACACTGACAGTGCCAAGTTATAATGCCTTCCACACATTTAGACCAGATACTACACAAACAGGAACTAAAGATGCAGGTGTCTTAATTTCATCAAAACTAAATATACCTCAAGGCTGGTCAAACAGGACAATGCACTTGATCTTCTCCAAGTTCAAATCACCACAGGAAAAATTCCATACCTCTTCCTTGCAAGCCATAGATCCTACTCTATGACCCAGGAAACCCTACCATGTATTTAAACTTACATTCACTATCCAAACCAATACCATATTCATGGATGACTTTAATTGTCCCACTATTAACTAGGAATAATATATGACACCAAATGTACAGGCTGAGAGATTACTGGATTTTGTAAACACAAATTCCCTGGACCAGATTGTCAGTACACCGATGGGAGGTGTATGTTAATAGCTGCATAGAGTCAGTTGTACCCACCAGGAAGAAGTACAGAATGAACTCAAAAACACAAACCACCCTGGTGGAATCACAACATCAGTAGGCTGTATAACAGAAGGAAGAAAATCATGGCAAAATGAGGAGGTGCAGCACCCAGCAGGATAAAATCACTCTCATCAAACTAAACTAACAACTCAGAGACAAATAAAGTCTACCACAGACAAATCTGAGAAAAATTTGGCCTCCCAGGCCAAGGACAGACACAAGGTATTTTTTATCCCTGTTCACAACCTCAAAGGCAATACATGATTGTGTGCAGAGCTCATTGTTAACAGAGTCGCCTATACTGAGCCAGAATGTATAGCAGACCTACTGGCTGACAAATTCAGCTTCAACTTTACCTGCCCCACCATTCCCTCAGGAAATACCATCAAATATAATTCCTGCTGCTATTACTAGGGAGCAGGTCCTTTAATACTCTCTCTAAGGTCAAGAACACTCCATCAATGGGCCTAGACAATATCCAAGGATGCCTTCTAAATAGCATGAAAGATGACATATAAGGCCCTCCAGAATTGCTATTTTTAGTCTCCAAAAAGGATTTGTGCACCATGAATGGAGAATAACAACAGTCATCCCTCTGTACAAAGCTGGGCCATCTTCAGACCATAAAGCTACAGATGCATAAGTCTCATTTTTCTCATATGCAAAGCCATGGAAAGAATTGTCATAGAAATGATCAATAATGAATAATCTCCAGACATAAGACCCATCCCAATTTGCTTTCATTAAGGCAGGTCATGCATATTCAACCTGGTGGACTTCTTTGGGAAGGTCACCAAAGCAATGAATGAGGGCAAAATGGTTCATGCTGCCTACCTTGACTTGGTCAAGGTATCTGACATAATACCTCATTCAGGCATTGTTGATAAACTCAAGAGGTTAGGCCCAAACCTTTATGTCACCTGGTGGATAGCTAGCTGGCTTACAAGCAAGACCCAGGAAGTTTGAACTGGGGAGTCCCCCAGGAATAAGTCCTGGGATCACTATTTTTTGGCATTTACTTCTCTGAAGTCAAGGCTAATGTTAGTGGCTTCTGGATGATGAAATCTGCAGATGATTTCAAATTAGGATCTGTCACTGAATGCCCAAATGACACAAATGTTCTCCAGTAAGGGCTGACACAAACAAACAACTGTTGTCAGTGGCATGGACTAATAGCAAATGCCAGGAAATGCATAATAGTATCCTTCAGGAAGTCATCCACCGCTGGTAACTATAATATTGATAACACCCTCCTAAGAGTTGACCTGGTAGTCAGGGACTTGGGGGCACACATAGGCAGTAATCTGGCCTTTGACCATCACGTGTGTACAATACAGAGGCAATCCTTCTACATTGTGCAACTTATAAGCAAAGGTATGGCTTCTAGATTCACAGAATTCATTATTCCACTGAAATAAGCATTCTTCAGACCTGTCTATGAGTACAATACCCCTTTAGTATATACCCAATGAGGGATATCTAACAACTGGAGCATTCACAGAGGTTCCTCACTAAAAGAATACAGGGGCTTAAGTAATACGTCCTATGCAGACCAGCTCAAGGCCCTATCCCTGTATTCTGTCTCCTGCAAGCTGCTGAGTGAAGATCTATGCCTGGCATAGAAGGCATTGTCAGACCCCTCTCTGATGGACCTCCTGCATATCTGCAAAACATCTGCACCAGAATTACCTGTTTTAAAGATTTAAACCTTGCCTGTGATATAAATAGGATGTGCTGGAGAGACAGGTATGTATCAGAGAGACTAGTGCATCTCTGGAACAGGGTCCCCATCAGTATGAAGCAGAGTTCGTCCTTAACCCAGTTCAAGTGTAACTTGGATTGAATGAGGAATAGGAAATTCATCCCTGGTTTGGCATCTATGTCTCTAATGGACACAGGTAGCCTGTAAATGGTTCATCTCCCAGTCGTCTGCTTGTAAAGGTTTCATCTCCCAAGCAGCTGCTTTACACTTATCAAGGGTACCAGAACTTGACAGAAATTTGGGATGCATGGCTAGGCCTAAGATGGCCCTTGTGTTCATTAGCTTAGTAAACAGCTATGAACCTATGAACAGAGAGATACACTGATATCATGTAGAAATTTGATTTATGATGTGTACTTTGCCAATGAATATCTGTACATTTTATGTCCTCCCACATAAAATACATCATTGTGTCCATAATGTAGTGCACATTGTATTTCTCAGTTAACAGCAGGTATGTGTTACATGACAGTGTTCCACTGTCTGAGGAATGAAAGTTTTCATTACTGATTTTTGGTTGTGACCACTGTGCTGAGATGCATTAATGCTTGCGACTTATTTTGTTAAATTCACAGCAAATTTTCCTTATTGCAAAGCCTGAGCAATGATCATAGGATCATAAAAGGTTACTAAGCTATTGGCCCTGAGGCCCTTATAAGCCTAGCCAAGAGTTTAGCCCATGTTTAGACAAGTCAGCATCCAAAGCCCCTGTCAAGCAGGGACACAGGTGGAATCCCAGGGGTGCATTTTCTGCTTCCTATCCAGTTATCCAGGTTGCACTTAAAAAGGGATAATGAGGTACTCTGCTTGATGTGGAGAGGAAGTCTATTCCACAGATGGGGGAGCCTCTGTGACACAAAGCTGTCATGCCAATAAGTCCTATTGATATCACAGACCAGGTTGAGTTTGGCCGTATGGGTTGCTCGAGTGGAGCTTGACTTGCGGATAGGCAACAGTCCCATCAAGGCTGGGCCTGAGATTGCTTTGTATGCCAGGTACAGGTTACCTCTGAGGAGTCTCTATGAAACTGAGTAGAGGGACAGGGCTTTTACCCTGTCTATGATGGGTAGATGTTTCAGGCCCTGGATTCTCCTGGTGAGAAACCTCTGTGGTCTCTCCAGCTGCTGCATGTGCTTTTCAAGGTACATGCCGAAGGAGGCGCTGTACTCAATAACTGTCCTTATAAGGGAAGAATACAGAGATGTTATGACCTCTTTGTCTCTGGATGAGATACCCTTACATATGAGGTGGGCCATGGAGAAAAACTTTATGTAAAATGGAAGCAACAGGGTGGTCAAAAGTCAGGTTGCTATCAACCTGGGTGCCCAAATCCCTCACTACTGACTGTGTACTTAGGACGTTGTTATTAATGTGATTATATATGGGGATGTCACGCTCCCCAAAGGGGATGATGATGCATTTTTTGGCATTCAGCTTGAGGCCATGTTTCTAGCACCAGACATTTGTTTGGGTGAGACCCTCTTGGAGGGCATCCACATCACTTGGGGAATTGATGACTGCACCCAGCTTGCAGTCATCTGTAAACTTGGTCAGCCATAGCCCACTAGTTTTGGCCTGCACCTCAGAGAAGTATATCTCGAATAACAGAGGCCCTAAGACCGATCCCTGGGGTATGCTGCTCATTACGGGTCTACTTCTTTAAGTGGCTTCCCCTATTTTGATTAGGTGGGTTCTATCAGTGAGCCAGTTTGCTATCCATCTGTTAACATATGGATCGATGCCTAGATGAGAGAGTTTAACTACTATGCCCAAGCGAGGAATAGTGTTGAAGGCTTTGGCCAGGTCAAGGTATACAGTGTGCACCGTCTTCCCCTCATCCATGGTTTTGGTGACTGTCTTAAAGAATTCAACCAGATTTAACAGTCATGACCTCTCCTTGACAAAAGTAAACTGTGTGGGATTGAGTGTTTAGAGGTTGCCAAAGTCCTTGTTAATGAGGTCCGTGATAATCCGCTCCATGGCCTTGCAGATCAGGATAGTTAGGCTAATGGGTCTATAATTTCTTGGATCGGTGGATGCTCCACCTTTGTGTAAAGGGATGACAGTGGCTGCCCTCCACTCGACTGGGACAAAACCAGTACTCAAGTTTTGGTTGAATAAGGTGCCTAATGGTGCTGCAAGTTCATGCCTGAGTTCATGTAGGATGCAGCCTGGGATGTTATCGGGTCCCATGGAGGCTGTATTTTCTTCCCTTTGAGTGGGCAGTGATGACCTGTTCCCTAGAGATAAGGGAGGGGGGCAAGTACTGGGGATGTCCTGATTTACTGATGATATTAGTACCCTATCCCTGTACATTCATAACTCCAAGTCTTTTTACTGCATTCCCACCATATGCTCTCAAGCAAGATAAATTAGCTAGGCAGGTAGTTGTCAGGGTTAGACACCTCCTGCTAGAACAACTTAACACAGAATACCCTGCCTTATGAAATTCTCTCCACTTACTGTAAAATCAACACCTATAAAAATATCATCCTCATAGCTATCTATATCCCACCTGGTAACAACTCTGACACCATTGAAAACTTCCTCCACTGGGTATGTTCTAAATATAGCCAAGAAATCAGAAATCTGGGAGACTTTAACCTAAATTGGTCAACCTTCGACTCCAAGAATTCAAACAATTTTATCAGTCTCCATGGCTTCCAACAACTTATAAACTCCCCCACTAGAACTGTCAAGCACAGCAGAAAACAATCTATATTAGACTGGATCTTAACTAATAAACTCTCCAAATACTACCAAACTGGGTATCTCCCAGATAAACTAAGTGACCAAAATCCCACCTACCTTATTCGATAACACATCTATCCTAGTAAAAACACAGTATATAAATTAATTTGCAACAAAAAGAACTTCTCACCTGAAATATTTAACAACCTAATACAAAATTGCAACTGGCCTCCCTCAAGTATCTTCAGCTTGACCAAGCTGTAGAATACTTCGACAATAGTTTCCTTAATATTCTGGATAACCTAGTTGCAAGAAGAAAATAAAGTACAAAATCAAAACACACTATGGCTTTCCAAAGAGACTAAAACCTTCTTAAGCAAAGAGATCATACCTGGCACCAATATCTTAAATCTAGGGATGAATCAACCCTGATCAGCTATCACCACCTACGTAACCTAGCCAAAAAAAAATCCAACAAGACAAACAATCCTACTACACTAGGTTCATAGGTGTTTACTAGGCTAATAATCACAAGGGCATTTTTAAGCCTAACCATGCATCCCAAATCTAAGTATCTCCCAAAATAAGAACCAGAATAATCCACAAAGGTTCTGGCAGTCTATCAACAACCTCTTAAAACCTGGATGTATCACTACTCCAGTTCCTGCCACCCCAAATTCTTCTGATAGCATAGCCTCACAGTTCAATTCCTATTTTATCAATCCCATCCTATCCCTGGTACACCCCACAAATAGCACTCCCCAATCCCTTCTTTGTGCCACAAATAATCTCAATGCTTTCTCTTTTAAACCTGTACAAACCAGGACCATTATGAAGTTAATATCACAACTAAAACCCTCAGCTCTTGCTGCAGATCAACTTCTCAATGACTTTCTCAAATTAGCAGCAGGTTCCATCTCTTATCTACAATTATATACTCTCAATTATTAACAAATATAAAATCAATTAAAATTAATTAAATATAAAACAAATTATTTTACATAACCAAACTACAACTAACATTCAAATCAACATACATAGTGTACCATATTTTAAGATAAAAATAAAAATAGTTTTAAAAAGTAATGCTTCAACCACATTAACAATTAACATTTCAATGTTCACTTGTACTTGTTGCAACACTGTAGCTTGTTTTCTAATTATATTAAGTTTCATTGTTCAAAAAATGTTTGTTCAAAGGACTCTTTTATTAATTGTTCTAAATTTTATTGTAATCTATATCATACAAATGAAGCTTCTTACTCAATTATACAATTTTTATCTGGCCAATATAAAATTTATTGGCATAACATTTACTATTAGTCCTGCAACTAAATAGTCCATTTAAAAAAATTTCCATTTTGTTTTTATATTTAAATTTTTTATTTATATTTATAACTAACTACACCACAATTTCAAGGTTATGCTTCTTTATTGAACAATTTTTTTAGATTCATTTTTTTAAAGATAATAATATTAAAATCTTGAAAATAGATTAATTTAAAAAAATATATGTTTATTAAAAAAAAAAAATGAAAAAGCACACTTTAAATATGATTTGAATGAAGTATGGAAATTGAATAAAGAATATGGATGGGAAAGTGTTGTGAGTTAAGTGTTATAAAGCTATGAGAGTGGTGTAGAGTAAGAGATGACAATTTATTATTAACTTACAATATTATTACAAATTAAAATTAAACAGTTTTTATTTTTTTTGGAAATAAATATTTATAAAAATTTAATTGGATTTGGTAAAATAAGAAAAATTTTTTTGTGTTCTCTTATAAAAGGGAAGAGTGGTGGGATGGACCAATACATAAAAGGGTTTTTAGAGATTTTTTTATTAACCTAAAGAAATTTTGCAATATGCACCTTCCTGTGTGGAAGGTGTTTATTGTTAAAGTATAAAATAAACATTTTTAATAATTAATAGAATTTTTTTTTTCTTTTAATTGGAATATTTGCAGGCAGAACTAATAGAGAATTCTATTGGAATAAATGTGGCTGCAATAAGTTTTATATCTTCCAGATTGCCCGGATTTTCAAGGTTACTTGAACATTTATGGATAAGGGGAATTAGAACAATAAACTTGAGAGTCCATACATTTTTTTTTTTTATCATAATGGAGCATTAACTAAAACAAAAGCAACACATTTACAACAAGTATGCTGCTGAACATATTGATGTTAATGTGTTGAAGCATTACTTTAAAAAACAAGAAACTATTTTTATCTTAAAATATGGTACATTATGCCCTAGGGGGTTGTTGAATGTTTAGTTTGAGAAGGATTAATAAAAATAATTAGTTTAATTGTAATTAATTTAAATTGATTTATGTGTTATTAATAATTGAGAGTATATAGTTGTATTGATTTACTGTGGATTTACTCCTTTGAGTGGGCTACTAGAGTGCATTGTAGAGTGCATTGTTTGTACTTAAAAGAGTGAAAATGGAATACTGGGATTCACTGGTCCGTTCCATCTCTTATCTAGTCTTCATCTTAATCAACTTGTCCATTGCCTAACAATATGTCCCTAAATTATGGAAAACATCTCTCATCATCCATCTTCACAAAGAGGGTACTTCTACTGAACTAAACAACTATCATCCCATAACAATTCTCTCCCTTTGTGCAAAAATCCTAGAAAAGTGCATCCATTCACCGCTACTTCATAATCTACTTAATAGCAACTTACTGTCCTCATCCCCACATAGTTATCATCCAAAACACAGCACCACCACCACACTGGTTAGCATTACTAATACTAACAACCAGCTCAGAATTACTGGACTCCAGGTATCCTCTGTATACCTTGACAAGTCAAAAGCTTTTGACACAGTCTCACACCAGAAACTCCTCACTGAACCTGCTGATCTTAACCTGTTCCTCACAGCTTTATGTTGATTTCACAGCTATTTAACAGACCAGCAACAATCTGTAAAATGGAATAATCAACAATCTTCTCTTCTACCTGTCACCATAATTGTACCACATGGATTTATATTGGGCCCATTACTTTTCTCTGTCTTTACAAATACACTATCATCAGCTACACATAATGCCACCATCATTCAATAACAGGGATGATTCCACCCTCATCCGCTTAACCCCATCCAAACACGAACTCCATCACATAATCAAGACTGGCCTCATTGATTTAGAAAACTTTTTGTCTATCATCTTATTCTCAGTCCGAAGAAAACTAAACTAATGTTCTTTACTAGTAATAAACTAGCCAACCCCCCACTGCCATTCACCATCTCTTCCTCCAGTAACACTACAATAGAGCCAGTAGAACAAACCAAGCTCCTAGGGGTCACCATAAATAATAACCTTACATTTGACCAACACCTCACAATAACTATCAAGAATGTTCACATCAAACTAGACTCTCTGTACCGTATCAAACCTTACCTCACTGACACCACTAGACAAGCCATTTCAAAAAATCACCTTCTTTCTATGCTGTTTTACACAGCCCCTAATTGCACAAACCTCCATAAAACTGACATAACCAGATCTGAGTCATGTTAAATAAGAAAGCTAGATTCGCCTCAAACCTCCTTTCCAAAACTCACCACTATAAAGCACTGGAGCACGTAAAATGGCTTGAACCCCCCCAACCTGCTTACCTTTGACCAATTAAACTTCACCCATAGCATCTTTCACCACCCCCATGGCTGCCCAGCCCTTAAAAACCTGGTTCAACCCCACTCCTGTGCTAGTTCGTTAAGATTCTCCAACGACAACCTTCTAAAAGTAACCAAATCAAATAACTGCTTTAGAGACTCCATTTTTTTCTAATAGAATAACTACACTTTGGAACTCTTTACCACAAGTAATCCTAAATACCACCTGTACTCCTACATTCAAACAACTACTAAAAGATCACCTTACCAACAAGTGGCTATGTATCTGTATCACCCAAGGCTGATATCATGTCTCTTGTTCTTGTACCATCCCCTATATCCCTATCTAAACCAAGACTGTATTTTCTTTTTATTCATTACTATCTAACCAACCCCTATACCTTTCTCAATCATATCACCCAATATCTCAATTAACACCCCCATCCCCTCCTTCTCTCACTCATACTAGCCTTCTAGTATTCACTCTAATTCTAACAAGCTAATATCTCAACTAACACCTCCTATCCCTCCTTCTCACACTTTCCCCCTTTATAACCTCACTTTATCATAAGCTAGCAATCAAAACATGTTACTTTTTGGTAAAACTATTACTCAAATTATGTAATAGGCATCCCTAAGCTCACTAGTTTTTAACAGAATGTTATATTTATTTTATTTAAATTGCTGTCCTTTTGTCTCTTTGTTAATTACCATCTCTATTGTTAAACTTTTGCAATTGTATGTAAATATCTGCTTGAAGCTTTTCTCTCCTGGCATCCACTGAAAATGGGCCATTATGCCCAGTCAGACATTGCCGGTAGACAAATGTAAAATAAAATAAAATTAATAAATAGATGTAGATTAGAGATACAGGTTTGAATCTCAGATCCTTCCAGCCTGTTCCAAGATGTAAATGAATGTGTGTGTGCGACATTTCAAAATGGGTATGGGATTATGTGATGTCCTTCATAGGATCATAGGAAGTTACTAGGCTAATGGCCAGAGGCACTTACAAGCCTACACAAGAATTTAGCCCATGTTCCAACAAGCCAGCACCCAATGCCCCTGTCCAGCAGGGGCACAGGTGGAATCCCAGTGGTGTATTTTCTGTTTCTCATCCAGTTATCCAGATTGCATTTAAAAAAAAAGTTAATGAGGCACCCTGCTTGATGAGCAGATGGAGCCTATTCCATAGAAGTGGGGGCCTCTGGGACACAAATCTGTCCCGCCAAGTCCTATTGATGTCAAAGACCAGGATGAGGTCACGAGTGCAGGTTACTTGAGTGGAGGTTGACTTGCGGATATGCAGCAGTCCCATCAAGGTGGGGCCTGAAGTTGCTTTGTATGCTAGACAGAGGTCAGCTCTGAGGAGTCTACATGAGACTGAGTAGAAGGACAGGGCTTTTAGCCTATCTGTGTAGGGTAGATGTTTGAGGCCCTGGATTATCCTGGTGAGGAACCTCTGTGGTGTCTTCAACTGCTGCATGTGCTTTGTCATGCACATGCTGAAAGGGGTATTGTACTCAATAATGGGTCTTATAAAGGAAGAATACAGGGATGTTATGACCTCCTTGTCCCTGGATGAGATACCCTTCCTAATAAGGTGGGCCATGTAACTAGTCTAGTCCAAGTACAGATTTGCTGTATCTAGGACTCTTTGTAAGCTTTTGAGCCCCCCAAGCCTTTCTTTGTTGGAGGGAAGCCTTCCAGCTTATCAGTGGGAGTGGTAAGCATTAGGTAGCCTATCTACCACAAGAGGAGTGGTTCCTGGCCCAGAAATTTTAGCTACTGGCCATTTGGGCAGTTTTTTTTTCCATCTCTTTCAAAGTTCTGGTTTAAAAGCCGCACTTGCACTTGTTTCCCATCTTTCCTGTAACTAGCCTAGTCCAGATACAGAGTTGCTGTATCCAGGACATTTGGTAAGCGTCTGAGCCCCGCAAGCCTTTCTGTGTTGGAAGAAAGTCTTCTAGCTTATCAGTGGGAGTGGTAAGCACTAGGTAGCCTGTCCACTATGAGAGGAGAGGTTATTGGCCCAGAAATTGTAGTTTATTGACCATTTGGACAGTTTGTCCGTCTCTTTCAACTTTCTGGTTTAAAAGACCGCATCTGCACTTGTTTCCCATCTTTCCTGTAACTAACCTACTGGGTAGCACTAGAAAGCCTTAAACTGATACAAGCCTTCTAGCTTAGAAGGGAGACTTTGGAGTGATTAAGTATCAGTTTTCTTTACTTTATTGCTGTACTTAACTGTTTTCTGCCTAAACGCAGATTTTCCAGCATTTATTGTGATTTAAAAGCTTGTTTTTTTTCACATATTGTATTTATTTGACTACCTGCACTTTTAAAAAGTTGTTTTTTGTTTAAATAATTTGTTTAACTGTTGTAGGCTACACACTAAAGTGTGATAGCCTTTTCTGATCGTTTGTAGTTGTTTAAAGCTGTTTTAAGTGAATTTTTTTACTGTTTTTGCCTTATCTTTAAAAAAAAAAAAAAAAAATTCCTTGTTTCCCACCTTTCTAAGTTAGTATAGTCCAGTTTTCAGGCTAGTGCTGAATTCAGGGCTGTGATACTAGTTTCTGAGTTGCCCATACCTTACTTGGATAGAAGGAAGTTTCTCTGTTCACCTGTGAGAGAGGGGAGCTTTGAGCAACCTATCTGTCCCTGGAGTAGTGGTTCCAGCCCAGAAGTTAGTAGTTTATTGGCCATTTTGGGCTAATTTCTATCTCTTTCATTTCCCTACGATAAAAACCACATTTGCACGGTTTTGCACACCGGGCAGTGCCGGTTAGCTATGGTGAAATTATTCCCGGCTTTACTAAGTCTCCTCTTCAGTTTTTCCCTTGAAACTAGTCTAACTCTCAACCTAGATACTCAAAAAGCATCTTACAGCACAGCACTTGCTCAGACCTAATAGCAAGCAGTAATATACCCTGACACTGATTGCCCAGCAGGGCAAGGCTCTTTATTCACCCCTCACTGACCAAGTGACTAAGCAGCTCGCCCTACTATTCAGGCATGACCAAAGGGCAACTTCAGGTGCACTCTCCAGTCCAGCTGGTGAATCTGGGTATCCTGAGGCAATGTTACAACTGCCTCATGTACACAGACAACCCTCTCCTCCTACCACAAAATACTAACATATGCAAGAGATGCAATTATACAGCCAAACTGGAAGCTAAGCTGTCTCCACAGAAGACTGGAACAGATAGTCAAGAGGAGAAGGTTAACACTTTCACCACACCTCCAGCCACACACAGACCTACTAAAACAGCACTGGCAAAAAATACACATAAATACACAAAATCATATTTGGAGGCTCTAAATAAAAACCTGCAAAAGTATCAGAGACCTCCAAAGCAGACACCCAAACAAACTGCACTTCCCGTCACAAAACAGACAACACATAAAACACAAAATCAGTGTGCCGCACAATCACAGCCCTTAAGGCGAAATAGCATACTTAACACACTAGTAATAGGTGACTCTATAGTCAGGCACACTGACATCCCACTCACTAGGCTGGACAAGCAGAAAGTTACTGTTAGCTGCCTGTCGGGAGCCAGAATCCGCCACATAACACAAGCACTCAGGTCACTCCAGAACAAGTACAAATATCACTCTGTTATTGTTCATGTTGGTGTGAATGACCTGAGACGTACCTCCCTGGACTGCATGAAAAGAGACATGAAAGAGCTCTCTGATCATGCAGCCCAGGCTGGTATGACCCTGACCCTGAGTAGCACCCTGCCCTCATCAAGAATGATACCTCAGTATAAAGAAAAAATGATCAATTTCAACAATTGGCTAAGCTTCTGGTGTCATTCAAAGGGGATCCAGCATCTGTCAGCCTGGGACGACATGCTCAACAAGCCACATTGCTTCACAAGAGATGGCTTGCACCTGTCACCCCTAGGCTTTTGAATACTGGCCAAGGCTCTTGCTGTCTCCATAATGCCTTTTTTAGGCAAGGCTCAAAATTTAAACCCACCTCCGTAAACAGAACAATTAACAAAAAACTGAGGGTTATGCTACTCAACACCAGGAGTTTAAATCTCAAAATGCACGTGCTCGAAGCATTCCTCAGTATGGAGAACATCGACATCTGTGCAGTAATTGAAACCTGGTTCAAGGCTCCAGAGAGCACCCCAGTACTACCGGGCTACAACTCATGCCACACGTTTCGGCCACAGAACACGGACTGAAACACAAAAGGAGGGGGTGTATCCGTATTCATCAAGGATACCTACACCTCCAGGTTAGTGGTGCAGCATGATACCTCTGAGATCATCCATGTGCAACTAACATCGGGCAAATCTGCAATGCAAATTGTGATCTGCTACAGATCACCCTCCATGACCCAGGACTACTACTCCACATTTCTGGAGACACTGGAAAACATGAAGTTCCTTCCGAACACCCTAATATTGGGTGATTTCAATTACCCTACCATTCACTGGGAAAACTAGTCGAGTACAAATTCTCAGGCCCAGCACTTCCTGGAATTCATCAATTCAAATGCCCTGGATCAGCTGGTAAACTCCCCTACCAGAGGTGAAAACATATTGGACCTGGTCATCACCAACATAGACGACAGGTGTTCCACACTGGAGGTCAACCTGTCACTGGTTAGATCAGACCATAAACTAATCACTCTGGATGTCCACAACCCACCACCACCCCAAACTAAGGAAACCACAGTAAAAAACTTTTCTAAAGCAATCTTCACCTTACTTAAGACAGAGGTGGTAAGTTTCACAGCCCCCACGCTAAAGGATAACACTGACTTAGATGCAGAAACCTTTACAAATGCAGTCTATGAGCACATACAAGGATGCATGGATCAAGCCATCCCTAGAAAATCCAAGACTCACTCCTCTAAGAGAAGGAAACCAGTTTGGTGGACCCCTGCAATAAACAGGCTATACAACAGAAGGAGGAAACTAGTTCAGGAAAAAAAGCAAATCCCAAGAAGGAAAGACATCCCTGATCAGTATCAGTAAGAAACTAAGGTCCCTCATGACATCATCCAAGGCTAACTTCAAAAGAAAAATAGCCAAGGATTCAAAAGATAACCACAAAGCCTTCTTTAGCTATGTTAAGAATCTAAGTGGTAACTCACAGATATGCATGAACTAGTGCAAAATAGCACAAAATATACTGAACCTACTGATATTGCCAACATCCTGGCAGATAGATTTAGTGCAAACTTCACCCCCTCTCACATCTAAAAGGGCCCACAACAATACCAGAAAAGTGTAGTGTCCCAAAAATCACAGACTCACAGGTGATAACAGCCCTTTCAAAAGCCAAAAACACAGCATCAATGGGACCAGATGGTGTCCCAGGCTGCGTCTTGCATGAACTACAGAACTAACTAACCCCTCATCTAAACACGCTGTTTAACCTCAGCCTCTCCACAGGCTATGTGCCCATAAAATGGCACACAGCAACAGCTATTCCTCTCCACAAAGGAGGAGCCACAACTGACCCTGGTAACTATTGCCCCATAAGCCTGACTAACCTGGTCTGCAAGGCTATGGAGCATATCATCATGGAACTTATTAACAAAGACATTGGGAACTTACAAACACTTGACCCGACCCAGTTCAGCTTTGTTAAGGACAGATCATGCTTACTAAACCAGGTTGACTTCTTCGAGACAGTCACCAAGGCCATAAATGAGGGAAAGGTTGTTCACACAGCCTACCTTGATCTCGCCAAGTCTTTTGACACCATTCCCCACTCGGGTATTACAGAAAAACCCACCAGCCTGAACATAAACCCCTACATTACGAGATGGGTTGCCAACTGGCTTACAGACAGAACTCTCACGGTAAGAATAGTGGGCTCCAGGTCCGAATCGAAGCCAGTCACAAGTGGTGTCCTGCAAGGCCCGGTCCTGGGACCCCTACTGTTCAGCATATACTTCTCAGAAGTACAGAAAAACACAGGAGGACTATGACTAACCAAGTTCGCCGATGACTTCAAACTGGGAGCCATAAATGACTCTCCGGCTGACACGGACATCCTCCAAAAGGGCCTTACTGAGATGAACACCTGGTGTCAAAGTCATGGCCTCAAGCTAAATGCCAAAAAATGCATAGTCATCTTGTTTGGGAAAAACAAAACACCCACGAATTACTACATAGGTGGCAGCCCCTTAATACAGAAGAGGTAATAAGAGATCTGGGGACCCAGGTAGATAGTAATCTCTCCTTTGATAATCATATTGCCAAAGTAGTTAGGAAATCCTTCTATGTGGCCCATCAAATTACTAAAGGGTTCACATCTAAAAATAAAGAGGTTATAGTGCCCCTCTACTCATCACTCATTAGACTCATCATAGAGTAAAATGCCCCATTTGGGATGTACTTCACAAGACACTTCCAACAGCTGGAAAGATCACAAAAGTACTTCACCAAGAGGATTACTGACCTCAAACAAATGTCCTATGCAGCCCAACTGAAAAACCTCTGTCTGTACTCAGTGGCATATCGCTTACTCAGAGGTGATCTCTGCTTGACTTACAAAGCCATGTCCAACTCAGAATTGATGGACATGCTCCACTTAAAGAAATCCAAGTCACTGTGAGCCACGCGCTCTAGTGAGCTAAACCTTGCCACAACAATAAATAGAACATGTTGGAGGGATAGATTCCTGTCACAGAGACTCCCCATGCTTTGGAACAAAATTCCAAATTACATCAGTCAGAGCCCCTCACTAACACTCTTCAAGAGAAACCTTGACAAGTGGATGGATAACAGAAAATACACCTCTGGGATCACTTTATTGGCTCTGCTTGACAGAGGATCAGTTAATTAATCAATGGGGCGGCAAAAGCCAACACACTCTGGCTAGGCTTATAAATGCCCTCGAGCAGATAACCTAGTACCTATCTATGAACCTATTCACCTATGTAGAAAGCTTATCATACAATGGAGGCAATATGGTGGTCAAAAGATAGTTTGCTATCAACCTGGGTGCCCAGATCCCTCATGACTGAATGAGTGCTTAGGACCTTGCTGTTAATGTGATAATTTGTGGGGATTTCACTCTTCCCAAAGGGGATAATGATGTATTTTTTGGCATTCATTTTAAGACCATGTTTCTGGCACCAGTCACTTGTTTGGGTGAAACCCTCTTGGAGGATGTCTACATCACTAGTGGAATTTATGACTGTGCTCAAACTTGGTCAGTCATAACCGACTGATTTTGGCCTGCATCTCAGCAAAGTATATTCCAAATAACAGAGGCCCTAAGACCAATCCCTGGGGAACATTGCTCATTATGAATCTACTGCTTGAGGTGGCTTCCCCTATTTTGACTAAGTGGGTTCTATCAGTGAGCCAGTTTGCCACCCATCTGGTAACATAGGGACTGATGCTTTATTGAGAGAGTTGATCTATTATACCTGAATGGGGAATAGTGTTGAAGGCTTTGGCCAGGTCAAGGTAGGTGGTGTGCACCATCTTCCCCTCATTTGTGGCTTCTGTGACTGTCTCAAAGAAGTCAGCCAAGTTTAAGAAGCATGACCTCCCCTCGACAAAACCAAACTGTGCGGGATCAAGTGTTTGGAGGTTGCCAATGTCCTTGTTAATGAGATCCATGATAATCCATTCCATGGCCTTGTATATCAGGCTAGTTAGGCTGATGGGTCTATAATTTCCTGGATCGGTGGACGGTCCACCTTTGCACAAAGGGATGACAGCGCCTGTACTCCACTCAGCTGGGATGAAGCCAGTACTCAGGCTTTAGTTGAATAGGGTGCCTAATGGTGCTACAAGTTCCTGCCTGATTTCATGTAGGATGCAGCATGGGATGTTATCAGGTCCCATGGAAGCCGTATGTTTTGCCTTTGAGAGGGCAGTGATGACTTACTTCTTAGAGCTAAGGGGGTGGGGGCAGGTGCTGGCGATGTCCTGATTTACTGATGGGGGGCAGAGGGGCAAAGTTTTCACTGAACCTGTCTGCCAGCAGGTTCGCTATATCTACAGTGTTTATGTATGTGGTGTCCTTGACCATCAGTTCTGAGCAGATCTGAGTGCTTCCTTTGAGATTGCAGACATATGTGAAGAAGGCCTTATGATTGTCTTTAGTTGATGTGGCCATTTTGGACTCGAAGTTTGCATTGGAGGATTTCACTAGTGCTCTTATTTTCTGGTTCAGGCTAAGGAGAGATTGCTTCCAATTAGGCACCTGTCCCTTCTTGGTCATGGACAGCAATTTTTTTCCTTTTATTATAGAGTTTATTTATTGCAGATGTCCACCAGACAGGTTTACTCTTCTTTTTTCCTGCCCAGAATCTCTGATTCCATGCAGCTATATAAATGCTCATATAGTACTTTGGTGTAGGATTGGACATTTGTGCCCATTACTGTAGAGGGGGAGGGGACTGTGATGTTGTTTATACCTTCTCAGAGTTTGTAATCAGCTTTGGAGAAATGTTTGTTTGATCTTAGTGGGGGGGGGGGGGAGTTGACTTCGAAAGTGACCGCTTTGTGGTCTGATCTTACCAGGGAAGATGACACTGTAGGGATGCTGCAGTCGCTACTCATGTTGGTTAATACCAAGTGCAAGATATTATCACCTCTTGTGGGGGTGTCAACCCGCTGGTCCAATGCATTTCATTGACAAAATCAAAGAATCCTTGGGCATTTATGTTTTAGCATGAGTACTTCTTCCAATTTGTGGTTGGATAGTTAAAGTTTCCCAGGATCAGGGTAAAGGGTTTAAACTTGATAGATTTAAAGAGGTCCAGATAGGTGGAGTGGATGTCATGAGTCAAAGTTGGGGGCCTGTAACTAGCTTTGATTTGAATAGGGGTCTTGTCAACAGTTAACTGCCTTGAAGGCAGTAGCCTAGGTGCCAGTAGCATTAAATTGTACTGTTGCAGTCTTTTGCTGGAGTCCCGAGTGTTTTGTTTAGAGTTCAACAGTTAACTGCATCTGGAGTGCCTCCTGTGTGTCATACTGTTTGACCAGCCTGGAGGTGTGTATGTCTTTAATATATATTGAAACTCCAACTCCTTTTGCTTTTCTGCCCATGGTTTGGGGTCTGAATGTATGATAGGATGAGTAACCTATAAAGGCTTTGATGATCTACACAACTGTGAACCAGGTTTCTGTGACTGCACAAATGTCAGCATCTTCCAGGTTTACGAATGCTTGCAATGAGTGCACTTTCATGTTTAGACTCCTAGTGTTTAGCAACATGACCTTTTTGACTTCAAGATAAAAGTTTTAAGAAGCTGATCTGAGAAATTCATAACACTGTTATTTGAGAAGTGCATCATTCATACTTGCTATTTTCTTTTTGCAGGTGATGAGGACAAAACTCGGAACTGTGCCCTATGCATCAAGCTGATGCACAGGCTGAAGGACCATCAGTAGGAGAGAGATATGTTGATAACTTTGTCTGTTTTTGTAAATAAACTAAATACAATGCTTGTTACAGGCTTGTATTTTTGATATTACCATGTATATTACTTATAATGCTGGAATACCCATCATGGATCAGTAAAGTAAGTGCAATACTCACACAATACCTGTGCTTATGAGTCAACTTTAGCTAAAAATATGTTTAAATATCATTTACCAGCAAACTATGTTTTCTAAAGACAGTTTTGAAATGTAGGCCACAACCTAAATGACAGTTAGCTATGTGTAACTGTCACAATGATGATGAGGATGTTTTACATGCAAGTTTATATTGTTTTACCTGTAGTTTGTAATACATGTGTGGGCATACTTGTGTATAGTTCTCGAAGACTGGTCTGTTATGTATAGCCTGTCTATTTATATGATGGATGAGTGTCTGCTGTGTCAGTGTTCACACTCTCATGGGCAGACTGTGTGGTATGCCTTTCAGTTCAACATGGGTATCACATCTGCCTACAATACCTTTGTAAAAACATACTTGTATTCTGTATTTGGGGATACTTGTGCCCATAGGCATTTTTTGCATCAGTTCATAATCAGCAAGAAGCATCAGGGTGTCTGCATTTTGCAGAACAGTGTTGTATGTAGATCATGCCTACATTTATAGACAAATTATACTATTTCTACAAAATATGCTAGATTGTCATGTGTCACAGATTGGATATTATTACTATTGTGTTGTATTCCTTAAATTGATGTGGGTCAGCCAATGACCATGTTGCCTGTCTCAACTGTCATATGGCTTTTAAATTTTACAAGGCATTGTCATCTCACTCTGTCTTCATTATAGCAATGTTAATTAGTGAATGCTCATATTACTCATTGCATGCACAGACATATGGAATACATTTGACATTCACACACAAACACAACTGTTCAGGGCACATGTGCAAAGGAATAAACATGGAAATACTGATATTCTATCATCTGGATAGTTTACTAAGGCATACATCAGTATTAAACAGAACAGGTCACGATAGTGCTGAGTTTCCCAGTGTTGTTTTGCAAAGCAGAGTTATGTGAATGTTGCATGAGGCGGTGTCAAGGCATGTTACACTTCAAAATTCAGGATAGGTTAAGTATACTGGTTTTGTGTATGCTTGGCATGCTTAATGCTGGCCAATAAACAACTGCTCAGGTCATGTCATGATTTCCACTGGTAAACTCTGTTATGCATGCCATGCACAGCCTTGAGTAAGCTGCTCACATTGCATGATGGTACAGTGACCCTGATATGGTATGGTATTGAAAATGTCCATAAGTATAGATAATGGGACATAGAGAAAAAGTTGTGTTAATGAGGAACCATCTGCTTGAAGCAAATCTATTAATTATGATTTCTCCACTTAATGTTTGTACCATTTTATCTAGAATTGTGTTTTAAAGGAGACATGCAATGAATGCTAATATACCTTAATTCTCTTATTTTGATATACAGAACCCACATGTTGAAGGGATGTTACTTAATGTCTGCTAGATTGCAATGTGCAAATCATTTTTATTTTAATGTTAACTATTGTTTTCACAGGAATGTGCAGATTGATGCACATTTGTTTTTCATTGGCATGATTTTGATTACTGACATACATCGCACATGGTGGTATTGTTGACTATGGTAATAACGTATTGTAAGGTTTCACGATGACTGTTTTCTGCCTATTCATTATGCCACAGTGGGTATGTTGTATAGACAGGTAGTATCAGGTATGCAAATGTAATTTCTGCCCTGTGTTGTGATTTATCTTTGCATAGCACTGGACTTGTGAACGATCAGCCATCAGATGTCAGTGATGAGCACATGCCAAGCCACTGCCAGAGTTCTCTGATGAGGATGCTTTCCACCTGAGAAATGGTTAAGAAATGACTTACAGTTTCAGAGTAGTCCTTGGTCAATTCTGATTGTTTCTTAAACACAAACTTGTCTTTGCTTTGACTCATTAGCAGCAGTACAAAAAAACTGCCTGCTCACACCCTTATTTCCCCCTCCCCCTTCCCTGTTTATTACCTTAAACCAATCCCAAAGTTAATAAAAATTACCTGTGGTAGGTACCATTTTTAAAACTATAATCCACTCTGCTACAGGCCCCATGAGGAGCTCAGTGTCTCTCCAGTAAGTGTTTTACAACTGTAAATGCCTATTTATGTTGAATTCTGTTAGATATTTTACAACTGTTTATGTTTACGTTGAATTGTGTTAGACATCTAATATGATTTATGCTTTATTATTGGAAGTTACTATGGCATGCTAGCATTTTGTCTGCATCAAACTGTTTTTAGTATAATAGTATGGTCTATTTGCATAGCTGCACCTTGTCCACTAATGTTATTCATGTAAATGTGTTGTGTGTAGACAGCTCATACTGGTGTCTAATTATTTCTATATAATTGTGCTGTTACTGGTGGATAGAATCACATTAGAGACCCAGGACAGAGTGCTGCTTGCTATATTTTTATATGTGACTGCATAACTGTCTGATGCGGTTACTTCTAACAGATGTTTTTCCAATTAGCTCAGTATCTGCATGTACTAGTAGTTACAGTAGCTATTCGATCAGTTTGTTTTTTGTAATCTTTATAATATATCTTTACCATCTCAAAAGTACTTACTCCTCTCTGTATTCTTCTTTTCTAGACCTAACACCACTCTTAAGTATTCAACTGCGGTACCACCTTTATCATTCTTATAAGAAATGCGCAGTTCGGGTCTGAACTGTCTGCAAACAGCTAAAGTTAACTTTAAGTATGTGTCTACCTGTTTGAGCCAATATTCATTTTCCCCTGAAGAGCACTGTGCTTTGGCTTGTAAGCAGCCCCCCACACACACACATATGCACACACACACACACACACACACACACACACACACACACACACACACACACACACACACACTCATCTTCCACTTTCTCTCTTATTCCCTTCTGTTAGCAAATAGTATCCATAACTGATCAATACTGTGTGTTTGTTAATTTAAACTGAGACCACAGTACCCTACTGATACAACGTTATCCTGTTTTTCCACCTGAGAAATGGTTAAGAAATGACTTACAGTTTCAGAGCAGTCCTTGGTCAATTCTGATTGTTTCTTAAACACAAACTTGTCTTTGCTTTGGCTCATTAGCAGCAGTACAAAATAACTGCCTGCTCACACCCTTGTTCTCCCCTCCCCCTTCCCTGTTTATTACCTTAAGCCAATCCCAAAGTTAATAAATATTACCTGTGGCAGGCACCATTTTTAAAACTACAACCACCCTTTGTCACTATCATATGTTAATTTATCAGTTTACTCTGTTACCTGATTGTTTCCAGCCCCCTCATAAAAGCAACTAACAGGGTCTCTACCCGCTTCGCTCCCAACCCTGCCCCCTATTCCCTCCCACCCCCAGTGGTCCTACCTTTATTACACTCACAAACCCCTCCCATCTTTCCAATAGCCAACCACAGCACTAACCCAACACTACCTCCTCCATTTTCCCACTACTATCACACCTCCTCAACTAACATGTACAAGCATACCTTACCTATGCTTACTGCATGCACTCTCCTTGCATATCTAACATCCTACCAAAGCTCCATCATTCCCCCACTCAACCACTACCACTGTACTACTACTCACACCAACACTCATGTCTCACCCTCACTCAGATCCCCTCCCACCAACACAACAACCATCCCTATGCACCCACCGCATATTCTACCAACTATATTACTCAAAAATAAAGCATTCTTACAACTTAACATAGTAACCCTCCCACCATAACTATTACCCACAGAGCACAATCATAAAGTTTCCCTAATAAACAAACACATTCAAAAACAGAGAAAACTAATAACCTCATGCATATCAAAACTAGCCCTAAGTGGAGACATCCACCCCAACCTTGGCCCTACCATCTCCAACCCCAATCCTCATAATCAGACTAGAAACCACAACTTATCCCATATCACAGCCAATAGAAAGCCAAGTGACTTCCTTCTACTAAGCCTAAATATTAGAAGTATATCCAACAAAGTCCATGAACTCCATGCCACCATAGACTTGTACTCCCCAGATATAGTCATTCTGACAGAAACCTGGCTAAAACCTCACATTACCAGTGAGCAAATACTCCCTACCAGTTATGGCATACTAAGAGTAGACCGGCTAAACAAGAAAAGAGGCGGTGTAGCTATAATATTTAAACAGCATCTAAACATCCAGATCTTAAAATCATCAGCTCCACAAATAGGCAATGAAGAAATAATATATACCAACCTCAAAATAAACCAAAACAAAACCATCAACATAATTGAATGCTACTCCCCACCTGGCCAAAACATCCCTCCACTAGAAAATCTCCTCAGCTGGTCTACCCACCATCTCCCCCAAGAAACTATCATTTTAGGTGATTTCAATATTGACTGGCAGTCCTGTTCTGGCAACAATCCAACCCATCATATAAACCTTCATGGCTTCACCCAATTAGTCCAGTCACCAACCAGGATAAATAAAAACTCCAGCAAGCACACTACCCTGGATTGGATACTAGTCAGTAAGAGCCCCCAGTCATATATAACAAGCTGCTTATCAGATAGCCTCAGTGATCACTCCCCAACATTCCTACTCAAAAAATACCTATACCAAGCTAAACCTGTCATCTACCATCAAATACGTAAAAACTAAACTTTAACCCACTCATATTCATCTCATCCCTCAAAGAATGTAACTGGCATCCCCTAAAGTACCTCAGTCTTGATGACGCAGTTGAATTTTTTAATAATATCTTCCTGAGCATCCTTAATTACCATGCCCCCATAAGACTTTCCAGAACAAAAGCACAACCCTCCCCATGGCTACAGAAAACCACAAAGTCACAAATGAAAAACAGTGATAAAGCCTGGGAGCAATGGCGCAAAACCAAAACCCCCTCAACTAGACAGAAATTTCTAGAACTACGCAATAGAGTTAAAAAGCTAATAAAACAGGACAAATTCCAATACTACCAGTCTGCCCTAGACTCCTCCCAACACAGCCCCAAACAATTCTGGTCCTCCATAAACTCCATCCTCCACCCAGGTAAAGTCAGTACCCCTCCTCTTAACATCCATCACTCCTCCAAAAATATTACTACCTCATTCAACACACACTTCACACAAACCATACTATCACTAGCTAAACAACACAACCCGCCTCCAATCCAATCCACACCTTCAACTAGTAATCTCCCCACTGCCTTCTCTTTTTCTCCTGAACCTACCTCCAACATAAAAAACTCTTAACTAAACTTAAGCCCACCAAATTAGCAGCAGACAACCTCCCAAGTGAATACCTACAAATCGCAGCTGATGCTCTGGCCTACCCAGTATCCATCATGATTAACCGATCTCTGTCAGAAAGTTATGTTCCCACACTGTGGAAAGTATCACATATAATTCCCCTCCACAAAGGTGGTCTCTCCACAGAACTAACCAATTAGCACCTCATAGCTATTCTCTCTCCACTCTCCAAAATACTAGAGAGATGCATACATTCTCAGGTCTCAGACTACCTCCTTACTAACAACCTCCTTTCCAATATTCAGCATGGCTTCCGACCAAACCATAGCACCACCACTGCCTTACTCTCCTTTACTAACACTATCATTCAGCATAAAAACAATGGCTATCTTTCCTCTGCTACTTTCCTAGACCTATCTAAAGCATTTGACATGGTCCCGCACAAACAACTCATCTCTGTCCTCAATAACCTATCCTTCTCTCAATCAGTCATCAACTGGTTTCAGAGTTACCTGTCTGACAACCAACAATCCGTTGTATGGCAGAATGACATATCTCCCCAACTACCTGTCTTCATAGGGGTTCCCCAAGGATCCATCCTTGGACCCCTACTCTTCTCTGTTTTCACCAATAATCTAGACTCTGCCACCAAACATGGCACACTCATACAATACACAGATGACTCAACCATCATCTGCTCAGCCCAGTCCCTACCCAAACTTCAAAAAGTCACACAGGAAGCCTTTTCCTTTGTTGAAACTTGGTTATCCGATGCCCAATTAATACACAACCCAAACCAAACTCTACTACTCATCTTACAACCCACCAAACATACTCTAAACAACTCTCACTTTAACATCACAGCAAAAGACAACCCCACTATATACCCAACTGAACAGACCAAATTGCTAGGAGTGGAAATAGACAATAAACTAAAATTTGACATTCACATATCCATGACCATAAAAAAAGTCCAGAAAAAACTAGGAGCGTTATACAGAAATAAGCAACTTCTCACCAAAGCAGCAACAATTTCAACAGCAAATTCCCACCTTATCTCCACCTTACTTTATGCCTCTCCAATATATACCAACCTAAGGCAATATGATGTAAACAAGCTAGAGACCTGCTACAACAAAATCACCAAATTCTCCACAGGGACGTCCTACCATAGTCACCACTGTCTCTCACTTGCTGAACTGGGCTGGCTTGAACTCCCTCACCTCCTTCAATGGTATCAACTATCACTCGCCCACAAACTACTAAACCATCCACTAAATGTGCCATCCCTCCAGAATCTACTCCAACCCTATCGCACCACCAGACCACTAAGATCCAGCAACAAAAATCACTTGCAGATCACTAACGTCAATAACTCTGCTAGTGAAGCACCATTCTCTTGCGCCATCGCTAAATTATGGAACTCCCTCCCACCCACAATTACCTCTGTACCATCATGCACCCACCTCAAAACTTTACTAAAAGCGCACCTAAAAACATGCTGGCTATGCCATTGCAACTCCCACTCTAATATCACCCACTCCATCCAACCACTACCTTTCTTTCCACCCCACTAACTACCTTGATTATAGTAAGCTCAGATGCTCATAAGCCTAGTACTTATTATACAGCAGGAACTTCTTATTGTAACATTTGTTAATGTCTGTTATGTGCTTCACAGATAAAGATTCTAGTTGTCTACTGATGTGCTATGTTCTTCATCTGTAAATATGTTTGTAATGAATTGCTATGTTAAATTGTTAATCACTATGTAATCCAATTTAACTACTGTCTGTTTATTTTAACTGTGGAGCTTTTCTCCCCTGGGCCTCCACTGAAAATGGACCTATGTCCAGTCGGACACTCCCGGTCAACAAACATAAATAAATAAATGATTACCATGACGGAGATGAGTTTGACAATGAGGATGCTGGACCTGCACATGTTATAATCACTGTTGCACCATGGAGGAGATAATGCCAGGAACCACAGTGAGACAATTATCGACAGCAGAAACAGGAGGTGGTGACTGATGTGTTTCATACACAGATGAGGGACATGATGGGAAATTTCTTTCTGGACATGGCATGGGCTATGAGTGACTCATTCAGGGAGATAGCCTGAGAGATCATTCCTGATGTTCATCCCCATCAGGGTGGTCCATCACTTCTATAAGTATTGTCTGTGTGATCCACTTGTGTATTGTTGCCACCATGGTGTTTGCCATTATCAGTTATTAGACTGTCTATGCACACTTGTACATGCATACCACTTTGCTTGCATGCTTATGTCTTACAAGTCCAAACATACAATGCAGATATGGTGTATCATTCACCATTATGTTTCAGCACTTGCATGGCACACATTAACAAAGTAGACTTTTCTTTACCATTCAACTATCCATGCTGTCAGAAACTCACAAACGCAACATGTTGCCCATAGTCCAGCACTACCACTGTGGTATGGGTATGATTTGTGTATTGCCATATCATGTATGTACAACAGAAGGATATGGAATTGCCCATATGTTTTGGATGACAGTTGTCATGGTGTTCCACTGGCATGATGGCATTGTGTTTCGCATGTGTTGGCAATGCTGATGCCATGCTGGATCATATCAATGTATCTCATACATGTGGGTAGACCACCTTTACTGAATGCATTGGCCACCAATGTAATGTAAATGTATAGACTGTAGTAAAGATAATTTATTCAGTAACAGTGCAGCAAGCCATCTTTGGTCTATGTTACATTTCCACATCCAGTAGTTATTTACATAAATTCATACCTTTGTGAAATGGTATGTATATTCCTGGATTTATGTAGATGGTTCTGCACATGTTCTGATCCATATAGAAACAATGTTGCACCTCTGATATGTGACCAGTCACTGATTAATGTTAATGTGCTGTAATGTTGCTCACAGAACTGCCCTCTTCTTAGTAAAGGCAGGGTCCATGACATATAAGCACGTCTTTATATCTCATGTTGCTTTACATTGGCATGACATCATATATGTAAGTGATAATTCTTATATTGCTTACCTCTGCCTGTTGATGTTACATGAGTGCATGATACTGTGTGTGTAATTTCTACATAGCCATTTTTGTTGACACCGGCAATGTAGACTGCCCATGTGACACACATTTCCAATTTGCTTCAATGTATTTTGGGTTGACTTCAACAGCACCCTATGTGGTGCACACATGCATTTGTAATGTGTCAACTTACCTTGCCTGCTTTACTGTTTGCCTGTGGATATTGAATGCCATGTCTTCTTTGGTCTGGGGTCATATAGTATATCTTGTAGATATGTTTGCCTTTGTATTATGTTATTGACATAGTGAACATGTGCCAACTCTATGGCCATTATACAAATGCAGGACACATGCACACAAGTCACTGGCTACTGATTGCAATACATACTTGTTCTTATTCCTGTGCGTTACATTTTAACTAATATACATTGTTATAATTCATGTGCACAGCCTGATATTTTTTATGTGGTGATACTGTTAGATTTGTGAGCATATGTTACTATTACATGTCATAGGTGTATGTATGTGTATTGACATTGCTTTTATCTAATTTCCTGTTAGGCCACTGAAGGTCATACATATACACCTCTACTTGTATGTTGCCTTTGACATGGCATATGTGTGTGACATATGCATTGCATTACACATCTGTTTGGGTTGCGTACACCTACTTGTGCATGTAGAAGCCAGTTTGCTGCTTTACTCCAGTGCTGCTGTTTTGCACTGTGCTTGGCTGTTTACCTTTCACATGCATGGTCACAGGTTCTGTTCTGTCCCCTGCTGGTATTATATGACATTCCAAGATCTGCATTTGTTTATGTGTAATGCCGCTTGGCTTATACTTGCAGACTACTTTGATATTCATTTATTTATTCAGGGTGTACTGTGATTATTATTTATTACCCTACAATACACACCTACCATTCCTCATACACATCCAAGTATAACTGCAACACAGTTTGCAACATGTCATAATGTGATATGCAAAGGTACATATGTATTTCTGCATTTCACCATGGCTGTTATGCATCCCTACCCTGTTAGACAATTTTCTTTTGCCCATTTTGTGCAGTGTTCTGTCTGTGTATCTTACCTGTCCTTACTGTTTATTTCCAACCTTTGTCTGCCATATGTTGTGATATTTATTATATCGGTATACCTGCTGCCATGGCCTCCTCTTTCTCTATCTTTACCTTTTCTTCTATTATTAAAAAAATAAAAAAAATGGGGCCTATTTTCACCAAAAAACATTGTCCATGCCTTGACAGTTCCTCAGATTGTCCTATCTGATCCTAGCTTTTGTATGTTCTTTTCTTCACCTATAGCCCTTGTCTGTTTTTCTATCTCCCTATTTCCTTGGGTGTGTGCATTACTTGTGTGCCCCACACATATCTTGTACCCATTGTTAGCAAATGTAGCTGTGGTGATATGACTGTGATTACCCTTCATGCTAGGTAGCATATTTTAACAATAACAGAGTTGCTCAAATATTCTATATTCTGTCAGCTTACAATTCTGCTGAATATATGTATGCATGTACATATCAGGCTGCTTAGACTGTGAAACTATTTCCCTAACTGTGTTAATGTACATCATGCTTTGACAATAATTTTTCATGACTTATGAAGTAGCTGTGAGTGATATACAGTGCATCATTAGTTATTACTGAGACAATCTGTTATGCGCCAAGCTATTCTAAGTTCACTGTGGCATATTTATATATTACATGGTTATCCACAACTTGTCTGCTAATATTGACATAATGCGCCATATTCCACAAGCTTTACAGAATCTGGCCCATAGTAATGTCCTGGCAACAATCCTTTTTCTATGATAATTTAGCTGATGGTATGCACGTTGCCTTCATTACCTGGATCTCTGTGGTGATTTTGTATGTCTCTTATTGCTGTGTTAATATGCATTTATAGGTATATTGTTTATATCTGTGATCTGTATATTCAGATTTACCTCATGGCCAAATAAGAAATAGTGGAAACTGTCAGCATAAAAATGTGTGTTTGTGTGCACACATGTGCATGTGTGTGTGTGTGTGTGTGTGTGTGTGTGTGTGTGTGTGTGTGTGTGTGTGTGTGTGTGTGTGTGTGTGTGTGTGTGTGTGTGTGTGTGTGTGTGTGTATGTGTGAGTGTTTGAACATGAATATTGCCAACATGTTGACTCCTACATTTAAAAGGCAGACTTTCTGTTTTCTATTACTATGGGATTGTTTCTTTTTTTCTTTTTTTGCATGTATTACATAAATTAGCATTTATACTTTATTATGTTTTGCTAATGCTTTTTACTCTCATTCTTTCATCATAAATTTGGTGTTTACATGTTTACTTGCCTTTAACTGTCACTGATCAGATAATGTACTTAAAATTGAGTTGCTAGCACTTTTATAACAGTGAAGTATGTTTAATTTGTTAAATATGTCACACTCCAGAATTCTGATTTATTTGATTTCCTTTCTCGATATTATTTTATGTGATTTAGTGATATGTTTGAGTTTTTTAATAATTTATTTTTGTTTTTGTTTTATGGGGTATTTTTGTATTTGGTAGTTTTTCTCTGGTAAATTACTTTTCAATGTGCTGGCAGTCTTTTTTAGGTTTTGAAATCTGTAATAGAGATGTAATATATGAACAAATATGATATCTGCCCTACACTATTTTTCCTTGAGATAGAACAGATTAGATACACAGGAGAGTTGCAATTTGATTGGTCAATGTTCCATGACATTATAAGTGCATTGACATTATAATGTTCCAGTATGGATATCAGACATCTTGCTTTGTGATAGTTACTTAGAGTCTTGAACAAACTAAGAAATGTATGACAACAATTTGGATATGTAGTTGTATTACTTGTTTAGAATAATTTTTATAACAATAATAATAAGAAGAAGAATATAAAAGTATAAAAGTACTGTATATAGAACTCATCACCATGTAGAGATTATAGCATACCCTTTATATTTTTGGATTTTCTTTTATATGTGTGCAAGATGTGTTTTTTTCAATCAGGTGCTCTAAAGAACTTTGATGGATTGCTGGTCTCAGCATAAAGAATATTTTTTTTTACTCTTTGACACAAATTAACATAAATCCAGTTTTATACCGAAATGGCTTATTTTAATTGATATGAGGCTACAGTTTGCCATAGGAGCCCTCTGTAAAACTTAATTGCTTGAATCAGTAAACCTAACCAAGTTCTTTAGAACCTACTTCAGGATTCTGTCAAAAAGAATGCAGGTGTGTAACATCAACAGGTTTGCCTGTTCCATTGCACCCTAAACAATTTCTCTTGGTTAATTAGCAAACCATGTCCAGAACTTCATAAATGAGACAATCTCATAATTGGAGAGTAGGTACATAGCCAATCATTTGTCAGTAATAACAGGACTGAACTTTGATATGTGATGCTGCATATCTCTGTTGGCATATAGATGGGTATAGAAATGATGCCACAAGGAGGTGCATCTTGTGCATACTTTTTAAGCAAAAGACCTGATTCTCATATATGCAGACATTTTTCAGCAATGATTCTCTCAGTTTGCTCACTGGTATGACATAAGAAGCAAAATGACATTCATTAAAAACAAAGGAACAAGAAGTAATGAAAACAGTTACAACCCAATATATAATATACCCGTGTAAATTAACATGTAAATGCGTTATTAGGAGAGGGTTATCAAACTATTTTGAAACTAATTAGATATCAAAAATGGAAACATTAGATAAAGCAGATTATTAACACAAATGTTTAATAGACAAACTTAAGATGTATTAAAAAAAACTATGCCATGAATGTAATAATATGGTCACATGTGAAGCGATAGCCCAGAATAAATAGAAAGAGGTATTGTATAGCATAATTCAGTGAAGATGCAAAAGAAACCGAATAAACAATTATTTTAAATTAACATCATTGTATTGACAGCTTACTGAATGGTTGTTTACTTGCAAAAGGAGGAAAGTGAAAATAAAAGAAAATGTACCAAATGAAGGTTGCAGTAGTTTTCATTTAAATTCTACCAGTATAATATCGACAAATGAAATAAAACTACTGGTCTTACTTTAATCTGATTATTGTTAATTCATCACATGCTTTTAGCTCTGCTTGTATGTCTGTCAGTACTGAATTCATCAGGTCCCTCAGGATTATGGATTCATGTAAGAAAGTATGGCCTGTTACATCCCCAAAGCAATTTCTTTCATAGAGAAAGAAGTCAATTCCCTGCTGAAGTTAAAACAAATCATAGCAAATGACCTGTGAAACAATGTGATAGATAACAGCCATGTCAGTTAACTTGTATGATGCCATCTCCTCTCTCTTTTTCTTGACATACACAGCACAGGCTGCTTCATTCTGACAGCCTTATTACCCAGTGCTTGTATGAGTGGTCATTGACTTCAAACATTGAATGACCATTCCTGACTTTGTTGACCATATAACATGTACTTAAGTTCCTGGGTAGTCACCCTGAAGCAATTGTTATAACAGAGCAAATTTTTACAATGATAGCATTGAGACTCATGTGCCCCTTACAGAACAGTAAAGCATAAATGATTAGAAAGGGTTTTCATTCATCTATCACTAGCTTATATTACTTTCTACAGGAAAATGTTTCCTAGCGCTTGGAAAAGAACAGATTTATGATTGTGTACGTAAGGAACTGTCAAAAATTGAAATGATGCATGACATAATGTCACAAATAGAGCAAGACAATGAGAATATTTTATATGTTATTTTTTTACTGGCATACTTTTTGTTTTTTGCAGCACATGACACTTGTCAATCAAACTTCCCAGGGAAACTGAGCTCTCTCATCATTTAGCGAAGGATATCCTTCAATATCAGTTGGCAGTGAAGAAGTAATAGACACACTGCCTTTCATAATATACTCTTTTTTGTAAGTCTGCAGTAACTACCAATGGTTTAAGCATTGGTGAAATACTCCACGAAGAAATTAATAGTCAACAAATGCTCTTTCTGACTAATCGTCCTGTGATAAGTCTATTATGTACATAACAAATGGAAGCTAAACATTTCACATTTTTTGAGAAAGGAAATGTCAAACGTTATGCAGAACATGACATTCTTTTTATAGTGAACAGCTGAAATTAAACTTTTTTGATGAACGTATTGTACCTGCCACCAAATAAAAAAAAATAACTATGTTGCTTTGACTGGATTGAAACTTCATAAACATCCAAGTACATTCACTGAGAAAGGAGGATAAGATTCAAAATACCAGTGCAGTGAGAAGAAAGACAATCGGGACTGCTTTGATATATGCAGAGAAGGAGGCTTGCCATAGGAAACAGTTCCACAAGAACACCCCGAGGTGTTCAGTGCATCATGACAACAGAAAGAAGACCTCCCCCCAGTGTGAACTCTGCATTGCTGCTTAAAAGACAGTTTCCATGAAAGCCTATTAACAGTGAGATTTCATTTTCCAGAATGTGTGAGATTATACTGGGAGATTGCATTGTTTTCTTTTTTTTACTGTATATGATACCAGTTAGTCAGATTTTCAGTCAAACAAGTAGGGACATCTAGTTGATAGTGATTTTTCAATGTTATATGACTGTTTTGAAACCTTTAGTTCAAGCCTCTCTGTGTAAACAATGTCTGTATACTTAATTTTGCAGTGGGTTTTGCATAGTTTTCTAAAAGTATTTTATTACTTAATTACAAATATATGTGGCTGACTGATTGTTTATTAGTATGAAGGTAACTACACAGAGCATGTGAAATATAACTGTTCACATCCGCCATTTTGGGGAAAGCTTGCTGACCCATAGGCAACCTTAACTAATGTAATTGCAGCTCATTTTAAAGGACATGCACATGTTTTCTATATTAAAACTAAAATTTTAACAAGAATGCTGCTTACTAACACTTGTGTATAAAATGGAGATTTTTTAAATATTTCTTTAAAACCATACTTTAAAAACTCCAACAGAGTATGAAATTCTAACTGTCATGTCTTCTGATGTCCTGCCTTAATTATAGAATACCAGAAGCACATAATTTTGTCATCACTGGGACAAATATTAGCTATAGTTAATAGAATCATTTAAATAAATGTGAAATAGTTAAATAATTGCCAAACCAAACTGTTAAATTAACTACAGCCCCCTTTTTTTAAACAATCAGTGTTTCAGGTTGGTAACTACCCAGGTGCTTTATAAAATTGTTTACTCATTCCAGTGAAACCTAGTTGTAAGCAGTGATGTCATAACTATGTCCTGCCCACACACTATAATGAATGCAGATATCACTTAGACTTCCACATTTAGTGGCTGATCTTACCTTAATGCAATTTTGTACATTTCAACTTAAAGTGTATTTCCCCAGTCAATCACACATGATATTTACAAGCATTCAGCAATTGCATCCTAGGTGTGCCAGACTGTTTGGCTATTTATAGTGAATTACTCCAAGTGCAGGAAGAGATTGTGACACTGGGCAGTATTATTGGCTTCCTCTGAAAATGAAGGTCTATTCATGACTGCAACAATTTTTATCAAGATATAGTTTTTATTGGTATGTTACCAGTGTCAGGCGTTGGGGAAAGGTAGAGGTAAGTAAATCCTTGTGTTGCCATCGATTACAACTCTAATATGCAGTTAAACATTTCAGACAACTTGCATGCTGTAAGTGTTCAACATACACAGAAGTAGCAGTGCAGATTTGCCATATATTTTAACCAGGCTCTGTATTGTATATTATTAATAAATGGCTGAGACAAAACTGTATGATTGCTTATGTTGTAAATGATGGTTTAATAAAGATGTTTCTTGTGTAAGAAAAGGGGGCAGGAATTGAACAATTTATGTCATGTTGCTTAGGGTATATGATGTATAGCAATACATATGAAGTATAATGTTTATTAATGTTAATTTGTTGACACAGTTTGATTACTTTTGTATAAGTGTAAAACTGCCTATGTCACAAGTGATAATTCAATAAAGGTATGTTTAAAAAATAAATAAATAAATGGCTGAGGAGATTCCTAACATTTCAAGAGGAATTTCTATGAACTTTTCATTGTTTTATACCCCTTACCTAATCTCTATTAACCTCAACTAAATACATTTTCTGTCACAAACCTCAACACTAAAAAAAAAAAAAAACTGCAGTTGCTTCCTGAAGGTGATACTCTCTACTGCAACATGACATGCTCTTATGCAATCTTCTCGAATATGGACTGTACCACTACTATTTACATTAAGCATATATTGCATTACATGCTGATTCATGTTTTCCACAGTTGCTACTGTAATAGTATTTACTATTATGTAATATCCCATTAAGTTCCTTACTTTATAGGCAAACATTGTTCAATGTTTTATTATATCTATTTATCTTAAATATATATGTGTTCAGCTGCATATGATATACTTGTATGTATATCTGTTTCACCATATATCATATACTGATTGTTACTGTTTTGGAGATTTTCATCTTGAAAAGCTCAGATTTTCCCAGAAAACAAATGGAAATAAGCAAGTAAAATAAAATGGTGGCAGTAGTATGGGTTTCGAAAGTTGGACATGCATAGCCTGCAAAACCATTTTGTTATCAACGTCTGTATATAGTCTTGCAGACAAATGGCAGATATACAGAAATACATTCTGCATAGTTATGTTATTTTTATAGACAAGGTGATACAGAAAATATATAAAATGAGCTCTGTAGAAAATGGAAAATGGTCAGTTTCACAGCTGACTAAAGTCTGCAAATTGAACTGAATCCCACATTTTGGTATGAGCAAGGAGAAGATGATAACCACCTTGACTATGGTTGTATCTCGATTCATCAAATTGTTTTGTAGCCTGGTAGTTACAGGAAGATAAGACCTTGTTTCGTTATAGGAAGATCAGACCTTGTAAGCGAGGTAACTCAGAACTTTCCAGATGATTAAGGCATGCTGTTTAAACTACAAAATCTGTAGCTGGACTAGGAGATAAAATGCATGCAGATAGAAACAACCAAGAGATTGAAACAATGAGAATCTACAGAGGAATAACTAATGCAACTGCATAATCTAGTCATGATGAAAGACAGAAATGAGGCAACAAAAGAACAAAAAGAAAATGTTTGGTCTTCCGAAGATGAATGTAAGAGTCAAGGGGGAAAACACAGCCCTAAATATCAAGATTAGTATCAAACCATTTACCCAATAGAAAGGAGGGCATTTTAATGCATGTAGTAAATAGGGAATAAACCTGGGGCAGTTTTTAAGGTCTTCAGCTCCTTTGCTGGCAGGTAAAGCAATGCATGCTTTACCAAAATGGATAATGTTGATTGTCCTGACTATTTAAAAGTGCAAAATTGTCTGAATGTTTCAAACTAACTCCTGAAACTTATAGAAAATAAAAACTTAGAGAAAGGCAGAAGAAACTATCAGTGATTCTGTTAGTCTAATAACTAGGTGAATGGTTGTGAGATTACTATTTCTGAAATGCTAAAAGACCTATCAATAAGAGATCAGGCATTTAGTACTTTACTTGAAGATATGACATTATGTTTGACACAATGGGAGTGTAATACTTCTGATGGAATTGAAAGAAAGGGTGATCTCTAGCTAGTGAGCACAATACAAGTGTACAAGAACATTATCTAGTACTTCATGTGCAAATAAATGAATGTGTGAGAAATAAAGGAATGTATGAGAGGTAGTATAAACCATCACAGCATGGTCCTCAGATAAAAATGGGGAAGCAACTGTTCCAGTACATTACAAGGACTTGGAGTTATATGTTTGCAATATATCCAAATGGAACAAAAGATATATGAGGCAACTAACAGAGGTGGCAGTACTGAGGTATTCAGTTGCCTTGAGACAATATCTGTCATATTCTTACACAGTTACCTTGTACCTTTTCTTGGCGGAAGAGAAGGAAGCCATTACAAGAAAGACACCACATTATATATAACAATTTCCAAGCCTGTATTTATTAAAAAAGATCAATCAGTCTACTAAGGTTAAGGCTTTTGGACATATACCTCTTCTGGTGCTATTGACCAGATCTTACTTGGACTGTTAAGGTATCAGGTCAGCAAGAAGGTGATGGTGTTTGATGGCCTTTCTGAAGATATGTTTACATGAAATAGTTTTGATGATTCAGTAATTTATGTTAATATAAATACAGCCAATCTGTCATGGTGACCATTGCATTGGAAATGCATGGGGAAGCTCATGCCTTCATCAGAAAATAGAGAGATACTGCTTTTTTGCTGAAAAAGCTGTGAGCAGCAAGTCAAAATTACAGCTACAGCTGTCAAATGTATCTGGTCTTCCTTTGAAAGAAATTACTTCAATAGAAAGTTAAGTGACAGGAACCATCCTAAAATTGTGCAATGGCTGTAAAGAGATGCTATATGCCTTTAGAAAGGGGTATTGAGGAGGATTCTTAAATGAAATGTAACAATTATTGGTCTCAGATTGTACCCTACAGGACATGAGGGAGGTAACAAAGTAGGAACATTTCTATGAAGTACTGGAGAAGTATAAATACTGGGACAATGGTTTATTTTTACAGACAATGACTTCCTAAAATGGGGATTGAAGAAAAAGAAGAAGATCAAGACGTGGTACATCCAAATATAGTTCCAAGATCTGATGTCAGACACTTCTGATCACAGCCCATGACATTCCTTTTTCAGGCCATATGGGCAAAAAGTACAAAATAGAAGGTTTGTATTTTTTTTTTAGTCAGATATTGAAAAAGGTATAAGACTGTACTAGTGGATCTGTGAACAGTGAAAACCAGATCTGCTTTTTTGGCTTTGCTTGCTATTGCAGAATGTTTTCATAACATAGTCATGGACATTGTGATGCATCTTTGCTTCTCTGTCACCACAGATTAAAGGCATATGTAGGGGATGGTGGAATATGCTACTATATACTATGTAATAATGGGTATATTCTCTATTGAAGGGGGGGTTGCAAATGTTCTCTAGAAATTCTCAACAGGGTAGGTTTCTCCATGAAATAGTAATATATAGAGGTGTTAGTTTTCACATCGGACCTGCTGAAACTGTTTGTGGAAGATTTTTTTTTTTTTTCTACATAAACTTTTTGAATATAAAACCACATATAACATATAACACAGAGTAAATTTGATTAGAGGGAAGCTGAAACAACAATCAAAACACAACACTGGTTTGTGACCAATAATATATAAAAATTGTCCCTTAGCTAATAGAAATCCTGCTTTAGTTTCTGCTTGCAAAAACAATTAATGTATCTATGAACTTCAATTAATACATTTCTAAAGTCAACCTGAGTGTTTTTTTACTGTTTAAAAATCACATTTAGCATAGCTGCAACTGCAGTCCTGATTCTTGTAAATACAACCTTTGAAATCTTAGAATTGCAATCTTATAAACCAAGCAGCCAGAAGACACCCGCAGATACACACCTCCAACAAATTGAATTACTTATCCAACTTCTGTGCTTCAATCTTTCTAGAGCATTCTCTCATACATTTATCATCTTAAAAAAGACAAAAGATATCCAGGAAGGAAAAGCAGGGTTATTACATTTTTTAACAATTTCCACCCAGTCTGCTATATAAAGATTTCTGCCAGCCCAACCAGACTAGCATTGTCTGACTTGCTCTTGTATTGAGCCTGTGAATTCTACTAAGAGTTAATATAATGTTGACAAGTTAGTCTGATCAATGGTAGGGAGTCTAATAATGTGAGTTTTATTAAAATCGATCAAATTATTTTGTATTGGTTTATTGAATTGTGTATGAATTTCCACAATTTTAGATGATAACTGTAAATATTGTCAGCAAAAAAGTTTACCTGGACTATTGAACTTGGAAAAGTCTTTGCTTAGGACCTTACTCACATAAATAATGTAATTTTTAATGCAGTTTTGCCAGTTCAGTAGGCTGTGACCAATCTGAAATAATTTATTAAACCAAACTGTTACCCAGCCTAGGACGTGTGATGTTTGAAAAAATTGAGTTTGACCAACCATCTCTTTCTCTCTCTCTCTCTAACCCTCCATAATCCTAAACCAAATTTGCTCTTTTGACTGATGTTACTGACTGTTAGTAATAAATAATGTCTAACTTTGCCCACAGCCATACTGGTCATCTGTCAGATCTTGATTTAGGAAATTGCCAGCTAGCAACAGTTTGCCCATAACCTTTCAAATTAGGAATGCCCAACCCCACATGCTGCTTAAGAAGCATAAACATTGTACAATCAACAATAGGTCATTATCTGCCCCAAAACAGCTGCATGAAAATTGTTTGCAATTGCCCTAGCCAACTGGTATTGGCCACATGAGGTAGATGGTGAAGATGGAACAGAAACTTAGGCAACAACGCCATTTTATTGCTTGAAATGTACACCAGAATGGAAGAGTTAAGGGGTCCATCTATAATTTTAGCTTTTACATGTTAATATAAAATCATGCTGTTTTTGATCAGCATGTCTTTGAGTGGATATGCCATAATGATATACAAATATCTTCATTCAGTAACACATCCTACTCCATCAGATGAAGAAACTGAAACTTTTAAGTCTGTTAAAGCTTTATTTAAAGGCAATAGAGCTGTCTTAGAAATGTTTCCCTTTTAGCCTGATACAGCAGCAAGTTTACTTAATAGTTTCACTAAAAGAGGAAAAACATGTTCTGGGTCTCTGATCCATATAACACCATCATCAACCAATCACAAAGACAAGATGGTCTTCTGGTGCTCATTGGAAATAGCATATAAGCTTCTTCCTTATCTAAATAAGAAAGAATTGCCTCTATAACCATGCAGATAGGGTGGAGAGGGGGCAACCCTCTCTTGTACCTCTAGACAATCTGATTAAAGAAGGGTGATAACCAATAGTAAAAACACAAGCAGGTAGGTTTTTATAAAGCAGCTGTATTTTAGCTATGAACTCCTTGAGGGAGTTATATTTTCTCAGAGCATGCTCGATAAATTCCCACTCAATCAAATCAGATGTTTTCCTAAAATCTAAACAAAATGCTATTCTAGGTTCCTTTTGAAACATACTGGCTTGTCGAATGTTTAAACATAATCTGATTAAATCCAGACCACGTATCTCCCCTTGAGGATGCCCTGCGGTATTTGTTTTACAATTTATTAATTACCTTCTCCATCTTATTTCTTGATTACATGGCATATATTGCTATCTAAACAAAGGAGGGATCCCAGTCCATATGATGCTAAATCCAGAACATACAGTACATGCCTGGCTTGGGTATTAAAACAATATCAGCTCTGTTTGCTGCTGAAGGGAAAAAAATATATATTTGTCTTCTTAATATAACAGCAGTATGATGGGACTTAATTTTTGTTAAACTTTTTTGCAAAATTCAAGTATCAGCCCATCAGGACCAGGTTCTTTACCTTAATGAACATACTTTATTGCTATATGAATTTCCAAAAGTTTGAAGGATTCTGGGAGTGCGCAATAAGAGAAATACTTCACAATGCAGTTAGAATCTGCTTCCAAATAAGATATAAATATCACTTTTAATCTCTGTGCCTTCAACTTGCTAATTACCTCAGCATCATGAATGAGCTTACTTTCCACTCTTTTAATGGCATAGGTAGATATTTCATTGTGCCATTCCTTCAGCTTCTGTGCCGGCAGCTAAACTGATGTCAGCCCCAATAAAAGTATTCAATCCTATCCTGTTTCTGTGGAATCTAAGCATAAACATTTGTGTATGAGTTATGGGATAAAGCAGATGTTTACTTCCTTCCATTCATGATCAATTGCGAAGATTAACTCTACTCCTAAGACAATGACAAGAGCAATCGCAGAGCATTTTAAGTAGGTGTGGGGAATATATAAAACATCTTTTATTTGCATAGATGCCCAAGTATTATTATTATTATTATTATTATTATTATTTGTGCAATTTTATGGCAAAAGAGTGAGGGGACTTCTACATCTAATACATGATAAGTAGTGTAAGATTTAGTTAGTTCTAAACTGCAGGAGTAAGCTTAGGGAGCTCATGCAGTTAGCACAGGAACACCAAGCAAACACATAATAGCAAAAAAGGTTTGATATGATCGGACAGCTAGCAACTGAGAATATACTATTGAACAAAGGTAAAAGTGCATAATTATATTCAGTATGACAACATCCTTTCTGTATTGTAAAAACAGTAAGTGGTGTCACATATATGGTGGGATTACCAGAAAGGGTATAGAAACACAGAATCTATCAGCCTAACAAGAAGAAACCATGCCATGATAAAACGATATCGGCACTCAGTATCTGCTGTGAATACAGTAGTGAAGTAAGGTTGATCTTGTTCTTGATTTTTGTAGTTGGGCCTGTTCTGATACCTAAATGAATGGAGCTACACTTTAACTCCTACCCAGGTTCAGGGAATCTAAGTAGTACTAAAGGGGTTGGGGGACATGTTCACTTCTGACTTAAGTACCCCCAAATTGTGGAGGAATGCATGGGTTCAGAGAAGCAATAACCAGTCATACAGGCTCATTATATGATTTGGAGTCATATCAAGGACACCATACAGGGTCCGAATGGAGAGATGAAAAGTCAGTAAGCAAAGGAGACTAGTAGTGCTGAATTTGAATTCATCTTCAAGTCTTGGTGAGTACCTTCACGAGGTGGACCCTGTTTTCACAAAATCTCACCAAGGCAACACTGATGTATTTATATAGCATATATCATGGACAGAAGTAGGCTAAAAACTAAAAAAAGATAGCTAGGTGCACAAGACCTAGGATAAAAAAGTGCCCAATCCTGGTAGGCGCATTGATGCCAGGACTGGAAAAGATGACAGTGTATAATCCTCAAAATATGGAAACATTACTACAATGGGACCAGGCCAGACCCAAGAGGAGGATAACTCCTATGTTGTAGAAGGAAGTAGCAGTCCACAAAAAATCACAAAAACTAATATGCCAAAGAAGAGCCATAAAGACAATAAAGTGGACTATTGATGATAAGAAAGAAAGTATGTATTGTTACTGTTATGTAAAAAGCCCAGAATTTCCTGACACAAGATATAAAAACGATTAAGAAACAAATTAGAGGATAGAAAAATACTTCCACAAAAAAAGCTGTTAGAAGCTTCAAATGAAAATGTGTGTTCATTAATACAACAGATTTGTGAAAAACAGTATATAGATCAAGAAACCTTGATCTACTTGGAAAAAGAAGCATCTGAGGAAGTGCAAAAAGATAAACAACAAAACCAAGAGATATTTGAAAAGTATCAAAAAGAAATATGGACATGGGAAAGAAAGAGATAAAGAACATTTCACAATAAAAAAAAATATCACAAAGGTGGAATATAGAAAAGAAGATTAGTAAAGTAGAAGTTAAAAAAATAGAAGCTGAAGTCATGGATGGCCTACAAAGTGAAGGATTTGATGCAGAAGGTCTAACTCAGGTTACATCACAGCAGGATGGAGTGAGTCCCCAAAGAAGGGAGAAACAGAAGAAGAAATATGGGCATGGCATAGGAAAGAAAAAATATTTAATATGGTGTAATATTTATGCAAAGGAGAAAGCAAAACTAACCAATACAAAAAGAGCAACACCAAAGATATTTGAAGAGAAATACAGGCAAAGGAATCCAGGCATGGAAAATTTTACAGCACAAAAATAAGAAGACAAAGAGGAAAAGTAGAAAATTAGATTAGCAATGGAAAAGTTAAAGAAATAGAAACTGAGGTTATGGAATACCAGCTAAATTAAGGATTCAGTGTAGAAAATCTAATTCAGAAATCACCAGAGCAGGATAGAGTAATGGATATCCAAATTTAGGGGAAAACAGTGGAACAGGATGCAATTGGTCAGATGCCATATGCAGATAAGGTACTTATGTGTTATCGCAACCAGATTTTGGCGATAATACTGCTTGCTTCCCGGTGTGTGAATGTAACTATAAATATATACAGAATCACATTGACAATGTTAACTTTATTAAAAATCATTGTTTAGGTAGGAAAGACAGTATAACATGTAAGAAATGAGTGCTTGTTTCAAGCTATGCTGTTTCCCCAATGTCATGTCATTGGAAATACAGTTTCTACAGCAGTTATGTGTAACACACGTTCTATATCTCAAGCCATGAGCTGGTAAATGTTAAAGTGAAACTTGAGATTTTGCAGGCAATTTCTCCCCATACAAAAACTGTAACCCAGCCACTCAACCATCCGCAACTATCCTTCCTAAATAATCCTGAAAACATCCAGAAATATGCTGCCCACAACATCTGGAAAACATCCACAAGTATGCTATTCCAAACCTCCAGAAAACATTGCAAGAGTAACTACTATCCAAAAAAAAATAAATCTGGTGCTGTCAAATGCTATCCAAAACATTCAGAAAACATTGCAAGACTAACAACTATCCCAAAAAAAAAAAAAAAAATCTGGTGCTGTCAAATAATACATACATATTTATCATACCACAACCTAACACCACGTGTAATATTAACTTTAGCCGCCATTGTACAATACCTTTACCTCTTTTTTAATTGTTTAATCTGTTATTACATTTCACATATTATTTTGCAAAATTTTTAAAATAAAAGCATTTATTTACCCCAAAAATGTGCTGCTCCAGATGTGTTCTTCTCGTACAAATGTACAGTTAGTGTTGTGATAATCCTACTCGTAGTACACCAGCAGTACAAAGAAACATTTCCCAGGCATCCTTGATTCATTTCCTGCAGTACTACAGCAGTGCAGCCAATGCTGAAGTACCAAAAGCAAGATTCACATTTACGCGTACATTTAGGTTACAAATTTGGGATAAACAAGGTTGTTCCCAACAGCAAACATCACATTCAACCTTACCTTTACTCCCACAATCCATATTTTGGGCCAAAAAGTGTATTACCGCAACCACGAAAATCTGGTTGCGATAACACTTAAGTACCAAAGGTAATTTGGAGCCCTCCACAGAAAACCAATAGAAAAATTCTCTAAGCTAGACAGCAATGGAAGGAACAGGAAACTGTGGAAGCGCAGATGCAGTCAATGTTGAGGAGTGATAGCTGAGTAAGTTCCCATATGACAGAGCAATGGATGGCACATGATGAAATGGAAGATAATGTGCCACAGGAAGATGCTATAGAACCTTCTATGCCTGAAGGAAGTGGAAAACAAGGGAAGTGCCCTCAGTTTGGAAAAAAATGAACTAAGAGAAGAGTTTCTTGATTTAATAGACATAGACAGATATATCAAGATCAATGAAAGAAATAGACTGCAGAAGGTTAGTAAAACCCAAAAAGTCAACACAGTAATTGACTGTTCATAGAGACCCATGTGGTATAACAGGATATACTACTTTGTAGCAAAATTAATAATTGATAAAGTTCTACCACAAGAATACAGGACAGTGAGGGAAAGAAAGGGGAGAAATTGAATACCATCATGGAAATATCGAACAGAGAAAACTGTAAAGCAGTTAAGACAAGAAGTGTCACTGTTAGAAGACTATAGAAGAGGGAACAGATCAACAAAAATACTAAGATAGATGTGATAAAAGTAATGTGCAGTATTAGAACAAACCAGGATCTATTGTGCACTATTGGAAATAACAAACTAAAACAACTTAGAAGATACAAAGATAAATATAAAGGAAAAGTACAAAATAAGCAATTTATTGATGACCCCAAAAACTTTTATAGAGAATTGGGAAATAAAGTTAAACAAATTGAAAGACCACCAAAAAAAGAAGAAATAGATACATTTTGGAGAAGTATCTATGAAGATCCTGTGGAACATAACAAAGATGCTAAATGGATAGAAGAAGTTAATGAAAGAATAAGATGTTTAAAGGTACAGGATATGAAATGGGATGAACTAACAGCCAGAGAGATTGAAACAAAGTTAAGAAAAGCCTCTAACCGGAAAACCCCAGGCCTAGATGCAGTACCTAACTTTTGGCTGAAAGTATTAACTTCTTTGCATGAAGACTTACCCATAAGTAAGAACTATTTATATCTGCACCCTGAACAGACACCTACGTGGTTAACAACAGAAAGAACAAAAACACACTTCTGGATTCAAAGAATCCAAATAAAAGCTCCAACAGAAAGAAAACACAAAAATGGGAGCAGCCAAACTGGATTTTACTTTTCTTTACTAGATGAATTCTGGTACCTCGGCCTTCGCCTTCACATGGAATAACATCACTTCACATCAACCAGTATTTATACACACCCTAATAAATCATCTAATTAAACAATTAATCAATAATAAAATGAATAATACATTTTCAACTTTTGGATGGTCAAAAAATCAATGGGGTTTTATATCAAGCACTTGATCACTTTGATTGTAATTCTTTTGGGGTAATATACATTATTGGATGCAATTGTGAAAAGAAAAGATGGTATATAGGACAGACAAAACGTAGGGTAAAATTAAGAATTTTAGAACATTTAGGAGACATTAGAAACAGCAGATTGGACAGTCCTGTTGCTAGTCATTTTCACCAGTTTCATAACGGGGAATGCACTGGATTTGAATTTAGTGTTTTGGCAAAACCATTTGGACAAGGGGAAACCAATATGAATTTTAAAACTAAATTATTATATATGGAATCTAAATTCATTATTAATTATAGAACTTTATTTCCTAATGAAATGAATCTTGAGATTTAATAAGTATTATAAAGTTGTGAAAATATTTAATAAGTATTTAATAATTATTATAAAGTTGTGAAGATTTGTATAATAATGAATTTTGTATGTATTGGAATCAAGTTAAAAATGTATTATTCATTTTATTATTGATTAATTGTTTAATTAGATGATTTATTAGGGTGTGTATAAATACTGGTTGATGTGAAGTGATGTTATTCCATGTGAAGGCGAAGGCCGAGGTACCAGAATTCATCTAGTAAAGAAAAGTAAAATCCAGTTTGGCTGCTCCCATTTTTGTGTTTTCTTTCTGTAACAACAGAAAGAAAAATGCTCCTTCTTAAGAGTGAACTTGCAAGCTACCCTAAGAATTATAGACCAGTAACTTGCCTTCCAATGACATATAAACTATACATGGGAATATATGCCGACAGAGTTTATAGTCGTTTAGAAGAAAACTCAATTATGGCAGTAAAACAAAAGGGCAATAAAAGAAAGTCATATGGAAAAAAAGGATAATTTGTTCTTAAATAAAGTCATAGTGGAGAAATGTAAAAGGGGGAAGAATCTAAGTATGGCATGGATTGACTACAAAAAAGCATTTGATAGTATCCCACATTCATGGATAAAAGAGTGCTTAAAAATGTATAAGATACATCCTACACTGATTGACTACATTATAGTAACCATGAAACAGTGGCATACCACTTTGCAATTAAGCCATGACAAAGGACAAATTATTAGGCCAGGGATAAAAATTCAAAGAGGGATATTCCAAGGTGACTCTGTCACCACTGCTATTCTGTCTTGCCCTAAAACACCCATTATGTTGTCCACTTAGCTTAGGCCATGGCTATAATTTGGCTCCTAGAAAACAACAAAGTATAAAGACTTCTCATCTTCCCTTTGTTGATGATTTAAAACTGTATAGTTCATCAGATGAGGAACTGAAAGCACAACTGAAAGTTGTCAAAACATTTTCAGATGATATAAGAATGTCATTTCGTCTTGATAAATGTGCAAAAGCAACCTTTAAAGTGGGAAAACTGCAACACCAGAAAAACATCAATTTGGGACAAGAATGTGAAATAAAAGAACTTGAGCAAGAAGGAGTGTATAAATGTTTGGAAACTGATGAAGGATCTACAATAAAACACTAACAAATGCAAATAAAGCTTAGTAAGGAATACTTCCGAAGACTTAAATTAATCCTGAAAACAGCACTCACATCTAGGAACAAAATCCAGGCTATAAACCAATTTGCTCTTCATGTCCTAACTTACAGTTTTGGAGTGACTGACTGGCCCCAAAATGTGTTGGTTAGATTAGATAGGAAAACAAGAAGGATGCTTCATGCTCACCAAATTATTTATAAAAATCAGTGCATACCAAGATTATATATTCCCCATTCCAAAGGAGGGATGGATCTCCTTGAAATTGATTATATGTGCAGATCTGCAATTTTGGGACCCCACACATATCTGCTGACCTCACAAGACCCAAATGTAGTGAAAGTTTTGAAACATGAGGAGAATAAATCTAAGATCACTTCTCTGGCAGAAGCATATCGGTGTCAAGCAGGAATTGAAAGCAAACAAGAAGTAGATAAAAACCAGGCAGAAACTGAATGTGCCAAAAAAAAAAAAACAAAAGAAAAAATATAAGGTGAAGGACCAGATGAGAAGGCAAGAAATGTGGCAAATGCATAAATATAGTTACAAGTATAGAACACTCCTGGAAGAACCTCATGTTGATCAGGAACAAATGCAGGAATTGTTGAGGAGAGGCAAATTCAAACCAAGAGATAAAAGGTTATTATTGGCAGCCCAAGACAGTGGGCTCCATATACATTGGTTTACAAAGTCCATTGAACATGTGGGAGAAAAAGACAAATGTAGGTTTTGTAAAATCAAACTGGAAACAGTCGCACGCCTTGTTGCTGGTTGTGACATACTAATGTCAGAAGGACTGTATCCTGAAAGGCATAATAATGTGGCAAGACTGTTGCACTTGGGATTGTGCAAACATTATGATATTGAAGTGGCTGAAAAACATTAATAACATGAGCCAGAAAGCATCATAGAAAATGAAGAAGTCTACATCACACGGGATCACCCATTACCAAAAGTTTAAAAGATAGATGCTAGAAAAACAGATATAGTGGTCCAAGAAAAAAAGACAAAAGTAGCATTGCTCATTGAAATTACCACACCCATTGACTACAGTGTCTTGCGTAAAGAAAGACAAAAATTCATAAAATATCAGGATTTGCAGGCAGAAATGAGAGCAATGTGGAAGAAAGATAATCAGACAATTTCAATAGTAGTAGGAGCAACAGGTCTTATAAAGAAGTATCTATAATAGTATTTAGATATGCTACCAAGCCATGTAATGCCATATGAATTGCAGAAGGCGTCATTACTAAGCACACTGTGGGTGCTGCAAAGAATTTCATGAAATGTAATTGCACTTTGACTTGGGAATGGGATCCATTCCTTTCACGTTATTACAAACCCATAAGATTTGGAGAAATTAAAAAGAGAGTATCTGTAGAACAAACATCTCAAGATACTCAAAGAATACATATATTTCTTGGATCTCACTGGTAGGGCTGACACCAAGAAAGATGGCAACATCAGGTTCTGTGTAAACTGTAAAAAATTAGAAAAGTAACACAGACTTTGATGCTTACCCCATTGGTAGAATTTGTGAAGCCTTAGAATATCTGACAGATTATAGGCAATATCACATTCTACAGGAAATGGAGACTATGTTGTCTATGTAACTGAGTGAGCAGCCTCCATTTCCTGCAAAATGCAATCTATTAGTTTCAGGAATATTGTTGGGACATATTTTATATCCTAAGGGGCATTTTGGTAAGCTAATGGAAACTGGAAGAGGTAACAACTGACTTATTTTTTGCTGTAGGTGTTGGTGTCTAGGCTACCTCTTTGGTCACAGTAAGTTAGATTGTTATTCCGTGCCAGATGTTCTAAGGCTCCATAAGTCCTGCCAATTGTCTTTAGAAGTTCCTCCCAATCGCTTCATATCTGCTTATACCAGTGACTACTAGAAGATCAAACTGAGAAGTTCTTCTCCTGTACTGCTAAAGCTTGTGTTATCCCATCTTTCTAATCTTCTTGCCTGCTTACTGTACAATGCAGTATCTAAAAGTATCAACCCCCTTTTCCCATCTTACTATTTAAAATCTGTAACACCTAGAACAAGAATAACATTCACTGAACAGCTTTCCTTAAATTTGTTGCATTTTGCTAAAATTGCAAATATCTTCTGTTGCATTTTCTCTACTAATCTAAACACATAAGCTCAGGTCAAAATGGAAGGTCAGGCTGCTAGTTTCACATCCTTTGCCAATGTTTTAAAACTAGGTCTTCTAAGACAGTGAACCAACTGTATTATGCTCTCAGATAATGAATTCACTGTCCACAGGATAAAATCCATCTTTGAGAGTAGTAAATAACTAAGTATTCTTGACTCTGCTCCTTCTCCCCTAAAATCCTGCCCTGTAAGACTTTTATATCTCCATTACAATCCTTTACAATCCTGCCATATCTTATGTTGAGACTATAAAAATGACTTTCAAAGCCTCCTAGAAATAAGAATATTAAGGTTCAGCAAAATTCAATTCACTCTTCCACGTCATGCATTCCTTCCATAAACAGTCACACTGAGGAAAATCATTTCATTTCTACCACTCTGAACCATAACAGTTACAGAAATGTTTTAATGATAGATGATTCTATTGCCAGGTATACTGACTCATCATTCACAAGTGTGGACAAGAGGAGTGCTTCAGTGAGATGTCTTTCAGGTGACTTCAACATAGTAGTGTTCAATATGGGAGTAAATGACTTCAGATGGAAAATCCTTAGAGGCATACAGGGAGACATATCATAATATTCAATGCATGTAAGACACTGGTTCTGATTAGAACCTTTCTTTCATCTTAAACGGTGCATGGATGAAAAACAAGTGGTTTCAATTATTGGTTGAATATTTTGGTATCATTCCAGGATAATTAAATTTGTGATTGTTGGGTTGGGATGAGACAATTGACAGTCCAACTTGCTTTGCTAAAGATGCTTTGCAGCTATCATTTACTTTTTTATCAGAGTTTAGTTGATGGATATTCCAACATAACTAACATGTCATTCACAGAATCAGATCACATTATAAAGGTCTCCATATTGACAAATTATAAGAAATAAATTGTATGATTTTGAGGCAGGCTTCCATTTGAAAAACATCCACATCTGTGTTGTTGCTGACACTTGTTTTAAATGCAAAGACAGGACTCCCCCTATGCAACAGTGGTGGAATTTCCATATTTATCAAAGAATATATTATCTCTAGTGAGAATCCTAGAGACTCAGAAATGTACTCATTGAAATGTAGATGACACTAGATAGGTTTATGTATCAGCTATTAGCTTGCTACAGAACACTGCATCATCCCTGGTGACCACTTATAAATCCTCATTGTTCTAAATGATCTCCCCATTACAGGAGCTCTTTAGTTTAGCTGACATAAACTGCCCTTCAATAAGCTGGAGCACCTATCTGTACCTCCAATTCTAGGATATGCCAGCAACTCCTAGACTTAATAAACAAAAATTCCCTTGAGCAGTTTTAAACCTACTAGAGGACACAGACATTTTGACATTATTCTTGTAAATATGTGTACATTTTATCAGCTATTCTTTTATTTCCTGTCTCATTGAAGTTTGACCACAAATTTATGACAGTTTCCTTTAAACTCCCAAAAGCCACTACATCCTACCCCATGGGATTTAAAGGCTATAATTTATTTTATTTATTTTACATTTGATACATGTCCATTTTCAGTAGAGGCCGAGGAGAAAAGAAAACACACTATAATCAAGAATTGATTGAAGAATATAAACATGCCAACCTCAAACAACTATATGAAGAATTTTCAAAATTCACTTTTGGCAACACCAATGCTGATCTTGACACAGCAACAAGATTCACTAAGGAATTCTATACTCATTTACAAAAATGCATAGAGCTAGCTCCCTACCAGAACTATATATCATGGGACATTCAAATATGAATCACCTTGGTGGTCCGGTATTGTGTCTGGTGAGTGTTGCACTGCACTTATGATGCCCCCCATAATGGTGGTCCAGTCCAGGTAATTATAAATCTGTCAGTCTTATAAGTGTCATCTGAAAAAGTCATGGATCATATTATTACTAACCTCATTTAAAGTGATATAAACATTTATTTATTTAGTTTTTGCATTTGTTATCTAGGATAGTCTACTGGGCAAAAATCTGCCCCTTTTTGATGGAGATGAATGGAGAAAAGCTCGATTTTATATAACACCTTAACTTTACAAATAAAGTATTTTTTCTCAGACACAAAAACAACATACAATTGTGTACTTTTTTCAGGAACACAAAATTACATTGTTTAATTCAGAGATTACAGTGCAGATACACAGTTTGAAAAGATGTCATACTGCAGATATACTTGTTCATATCCAATTGATTAAAAACATATACATAATATGTACAGTAAATATGTACAGGCAGTACCTTATGTAGGTTACTCTCTTTTATATTTACATGCAGGTACATTGGATATACACCCCATAATATTCAAGTATAGGACAGCACAGATTGTGCATGGAAGACATATGGTCAGTTCTGATATTTCAATATACATTCAGGTTTACTAGATGTGTGGAAGACTTATGAGATTATTGTGGTAACAGTAGGTTTATGAAGAGGGTGAATTTGAATGGGAAAAGAGGAACAAAAGTGATTGGCTAATAACTGAGGATAAGAATACATAAAGTATTAGGTACGAAATACATAGGTATAGCAGGGGTATAAGGAAAATGAGTTAGCCAGTGTTTTAGCCAAAAGCAGTGCCAAGAGTCCATGAGGTAAATTTTTAGTTCTGTTTTGAAGGGTACAGTCTGTTCAATTTTCCTGAACGTTAGGGCGATAGTGTTCCAGATTATTGAGGAATGTGAAGAGGATACATCTCCTGTGGATATTTTGAATTTGGTTACTGCTAGGAGGTTTTCTCAGTCAACTGAATGTGGTGATGTGCTGGTTAACTAGTAAGAGATGTTTTAGGCTAGGCAGCTTTTGGATTTGTAGATGAGGTTATGGACTATGGACAGATGTGAGACAGTTATGTATTGAGGTAATTGTGAACTTTGTTATTTTTATTGCACTGTTCAAGCATGTGTTTTGGAGGCAGCTTGCCGGTTCACAAATGTAAGAGCAGCATATAGTTGTGTTGTTAGCAGGTCAGTTGATGCTTTATTTTATTTTATTTATTTATTTTTTTTTGCATCAGATGGGAGGAATAGCTTGGAATTTTTGTGAAGTGAGATGTTTAGGGGTGAATAGTTTGAGTTGGATTTGGGAGTTGTGCTTAAGCCAACCTGCATTCTATAGATGTGAAAGACTGCTGGTCTTTTATTTAATTATATATTTATTTACATTTGACAACCGTGTACTGTCTGGCTGGGCAAGAAGCCCATTTTCAACAAAGACTTGGGGAGAAAAGCTCTCAAGTGAAGTTACAATAGTTAAAGAGTAATAAAAAACAGCATACATTAATTAGGTTACAAAATGTTAAAACATAGTACAATAGTACAATATAGGCTAGCTAAAAAGACAAAATATACACAAAGTTGCAATAGAGTAAAAAACTTAAATGTTTAAATCAATATGTCAAGCTAATAACAAAAGACAAAATATATGCAAAGTTGCTATAAAGACTAAAACATTTCAATCAACATCTCAAGTCATAGCATTTTTTTTACTATTTGTTTGATAAAGAGTAGTGTTGCAATGCGCAGATAGTGGAGAGTAATAGTAAGTGGAGACAGAAGAGCAGTGTAGGAATTGCTTATCTAGAGGAAGTGCAAGAGCATAACCAGTGATTTGAGAAATATTCTATTATAGGAGAATGCAAGATCTCCGAAACCCATTTAATATAGCGAGACAGCTTAAATGTTAAACTCTTTAACATAGCCTGGTTGAGCTGGCCAATCAGCATGCACGTTTTAGGGGAGGCATTGTATAATAGGAGTTATTTGAAGCTGTGAGTGTCAGCAATGGATAGAAGGTGCTGGGGAAGAGAATTCCAAGATTTGGCTATAGTGTGGCAATATAATGAATCCCCACGAAAGTTGTAGGTTTTGACAAGTTTGAGCAGTATTTTATCTGCTGACCGGAGTGAGGTAAGATTAGAATAGGGCTGAACAAGGTCAGATAGGGCTGGGCAGTAGTCAGATTTATGGATAACAGTGAGCTATTAGCTGGTTGAAGGTGAGTAAGTTGGGGAGTTCAATCCATTTTAGTTGTTGTACAGCAGTACAATGATGAGATCTATGGGGGAGGTTAGCAGAAAATGTAGCTATTTTATTATAACAAGACTTGATGTTATTCAAGTCAGATTTACAAAGGTTTGTGAAGACTTGTGAGCAGTAGAGAAGGATAGGAGGTGAGTCCTAGCTGTGGCTATTCTGGTATGATTAGTTAGATATGGTTTATCCCTCTACAGTGCATCAAGTTTTATATGGATTTTTTTGAATGTTAAAGCAATATGTCTGTCAAATTTTAGGCTGCTGTCTAGGGTAACACTGAAGAGTTTAGTGCCTTCAATTGATTCAATTGTGCAATTAAAGGCAAAGAAAGAGAAATGTGATTATGTACTTTTTCGGGAGGAATTGAAAAATACCATAAGTTATTTTTTTAGGGTTTAAAATGAGTTGGTGGTCTGATGGGTATTTCTCAATGCTATGAAGGTCAGTCTGAGTTTTTTCTTTGAGTTCATTTAAGGTGGGGGCAGAGCAAATAGGGTAAGCATCATCTGCATATTGAATGATGGTGGCAGGTTTGGTTGTGGAATAAAGATAATTTGTAAAAATAATAAAGACAAGTAGGCCCAGGAAAGAGCCTGGTGACATGCCAACTGTAATGGGTAGTAGGGACGAGAGTTTATTTTCCCATAGGGTGACTTGTTTAAGGTTAGAGAGATAACTGTAAAACCAGCATAAAGTTTCAGAGCTGAAATTCAGAGATGCAAGTTTGTTGAGGAGAATTTGATGAGATAGCATGTCAAAGACTTTTGACATATGAAGGAAGGTGGCAGAGACATGGTGGTTTTTGATTTTAAGGTGGTTTACAGTAATAGTAAAACTTATGAGAGTCATGTTAGTACTATGATTGGGGCAAAAGCCATGCTGAATATTAGATAGTAGGTTATTCTTAAGGAGGTATTCTAATATCTGTTTATGTAGACATTTTTCAAAAATGTTGCCAAGTGGTGAAAGAATAAACTATGGGTCTATAGCTGGAAAGGTCAGTAGAGGGACCTCCTTTGTGAAGGGGTATGACATGGGATATTTTCCAAAGAAGAGGAGCATACTGTTCAGAGACAGAGTGGTTAATTAGAATAGATATAGGGTAAGAGATAGATGTAGCAGCAAGTTTTAGGAATTCACCTGGTAGCTGATCTGCAGCAAGAGTACAAGGTTTTATTTTAGTACAAGGTTTTATTTTAGTAAGGAGATCCTGTATATAGTTTGGATTAGTCTAAGAGAGAAAGGAATAGCATTGGGGTCCATGTCGGAGGGTGGTATGGAGAGTGTGGAACTGGCAGTATTGTTAAGTAATGAGGTAACTGAGGAGATAAAGTGGGTATTGAATTGAGTAGCTATACAGTCTGTAAAGCAGTTAGTTGCTGGGGCTGGAGTAGTTGGCTTTCCATGGTTAAGAAGGAGATTAATTGTTTGCCAGAATCTTTGGGAGTTGTTTTGGTATTTTAATTGGCATTTTTGTTGTGTAGATAATGCATATTTTTGGTATTGAATATACAGTAAGAATGCCTTTGTCAGCTTATTGGGTTTCTGTGGCTTGTTTTACAGTAAGTAAAGGCCATTTATAAATATATTGAAGACTAATTCATCAAGACTAGATTTTTGGGGAAGTCAGCTGATACAGTAGAAAGAAGGAGGTATCACTTTATCATTTGATAGCCTGTTGTTTATTTGATAAGGGGCTATCAAACCAGGCAATAGATGTGAGGTGAAGTCTTAGGGCATGCATTTTTTGGATTAGTTTTTAATGCGAGACTGTGCTGAATCTGCCCAGACCAAATAGTGCACACTCCAACAGACACTCTGGACCAGACAGTGCTCACTCCAACCAGAGGATCAAACATATTGGACCTAGTACTCACCAGCATGGGAGATATTAAACCTCTTCCATGTCACATCCTCATTTGTGAGGTCAGACCACAAAGCTGTCTCCCTTGAAATAAAAATCAATCCAGAAACCTCAACTAAACCTGTAACAGTTAGAAACTATTCTAATGGAAACTACACCCTATTAAGTGACAGTTTGTCAAAATTTGTGACTCCCTCAAACCCCGAGAACCCAGCTACCTATGCAGAATTATTTAAAGAAGCCCTTATAAACATGCAAATTGCTGCATTGAGGGTACTGTACCTACCAGAAATAAGCCCAGATATAACACCAAAAACAAACCCCACTGATGGAATCCTTGGGACCTTAACAGGCTATATAACAAAAGAAAAATGTCATGGTCAGAATCATAAAGAGTAACTCTAATAGAGACAAAGCCTCTCTGATTCAGTTAAACCACCAATTAAGAGGTCTAATAAAGTCTAATAAGGCCACTTACAAGGTCATGATAGCCTTCTAGGCTAAGAACAATCACAAGGCCTTTTTCAGCTGTGTCAGGAACCTTAAAGGTAACACTCAGCAGTGTTCAGAAGTGGTGATAAATGCCGCAATCTTCACTGACCAGAATGGCTTAGCAAATCTACTGGCTGATAAATTTAGCTCTAACCACACCCCCACCACACTCCCCCTACTACTCCCTCAGAAATCCTTCCTAGCATATCCCCCACCACTATCAATAGGAGCAGGTTGTACTGGTGTTCACTAAGGCCAGAAACACTGCTTCTCTGGGTACCAACAGTATCCCCAGTTGCTTCCTAAATTGCCTAAAACATGACCAGCAAGACCACTTGTGGCACTCTTCAACTATAGCCTCAAAATAGGTTACATGCCAGGTGAATGGAGGGCCACAATAGTCTTCTCTCTTCATAAGGGTGGACCATCAACCAACCTCAGAAACTATAGACCCATCAGTCTGATAAGTCTGATATGCAAAGCCCTAGAATAAATTGTTAGGGAAATGATCAACAGGAACATTGGCAACCTACAGACACAGACACATCCCACTTTGGCTTTGTTCAGGGAAGTTCTTGTCTGCTTAATCTGGTAGACTTCTTCAGGAGGGTCACCAAGGCTATGGATGAAGGGGAAATGGAGCATACCACCTACCTTGATCTGACCAAGACATTCTATACAATACCCCAATCAGGTATTGTTGACAAACTCTCAGAACTAGACATAAATCCCTATATAACTCACTGGATTGTTGGCTGGCTCACAGATAGGACCAAAAATGTCATGATTGATAAGAACACCCCCACCAGGAGACCATTCACCAGTGGATTTACCTCATGGTTCCGTGTTGGCCCTAGTCCTGTTTGGCATTTACTTCTCAGACGTAAAGGGTTATGTCACAGGCCTCTGGCTCAGTAAATTTGCAGATGACTATAAACTGGGAGCAACCATAGATCCCCAAGACAGCAACATCCTACGACAGAGACTAACACAAACAAAGTGACTGGTACCAAAGCCATGGATTAAAACTCAGCATGATGAAATGCATTATAGTGCCATTTGGGAAATTGTTCACCCAAGCTAATTACTCCATTGATCAAACACCCCGAAAAGTTGAACCAATAGTTAGGGATCTGGAAACATATGTAGACAGTAATCTGGCTTTCAACCAACACATATAGAGGATAGTAAGAAAATCATTCTATGCTGCTGAGCTTATAAGCAGGGGTATGACATCCAGGTCCAAGGATGTTATAGTACCACTCTATTCAGCACTTATCAGACCCATCATTTTTTTTAAACACCGTTATTGAATTACTAGTTGTGACATAGGCACATTTACATTCATATAAAAGTAATCAAACTGTATTAACAAGTTAAAATTAACAAACATTATGCTTCACATATATTGCTATATGTCATATAACCTAATCAACAGTACATAAATTATTCAATTCCTGCCCATTTTTTTAACATGAAGCATCTTTATTAAACCATCACTTACAACATAAACAATCATACATTTATATAAATGAAAACAAACCACACCAACACAATCCTAGTTTCAAGCATTTTACATCACAAACCATACTGACACACTCCCAGTTGCAAACATTATACATCACTTATAATCTACCCAATTTTTTTCAGTCAAACATTGCATATCTCATTTAAGTTGTGCCTTCTTTTAAACCTCATTCCTCCCCTGTATGCATTGTTCCCACAATTCCCATTTTGTTCCTGTGTAGTTTGCTTATACTTTTTTCTAAAGAAATCAGTTACAGTTGTTTTATCTCTGTTAATATAGTCATTACTTCTAATATAGTTAGTTTGGATTTTGATTTCCATTTTCTAGTAATTACTTTTTTAGCAGCAACAATAATTAGAGTCAGCAAGGCATTACTATGTCTAGGCAATTCTGATTCTCTATCATAGCTCAGAAAAATTATCTCCCCTGTCACACCAATCTGCCTACCCAGCATCACCTAGAGTGCATCCTGCAGGGAATCCTTAATGTGAGCCAACTCACTGCACTCACAGAAAATATGTACTCGGTTACCTCTTTCTTCCCTGTCACACCTCCAACATTTGCTACCTACCTGAAGAAAAATTCTCTGGAGTCTACTCGAGGTATAAAAATATTTATGTAAACATTTCCAAGCAAAAATCCTAAATCTTCTAGATTTTTTTGCCTATTTAGGAGACATATATATCCTTCCATTGTTTCTTTGCGAATTGCTTATCCAATCTCTCTTCCCAGTCCTTTTGTACTTGTAAAAATTGGAATGTCCTGAAAGGTTCCTCACCAGGAGAATCTAGCATATGAATACCCTGTCCTACCCAGATCTCCTTAAGGCATTATCAATGTACTCAGTCTAATACAGGTTACTGAGAGGCAGTCTATGCCTAGCATATAAGCCATCCACAGATGCAGCTCTGATCGATCTCTTTCACGTTCACAAAATAAACAGTACCAGAAACATTAAATCCAAGGACCTGAAATTTGCCTGAAACATAAACAGAGCATGCTGGATAGACCAATATATGTCTCCAAGGATCCCAGTGCAGTAGAATAAACTCCCCATCTCCATGAACCAGCATTCATCCTTCACCCTATTCAAAAGAAATAGATGGGAAATCACAAAGTTACCACTAGTTTGGCCCTCATGCTTCTCAAGGACAGAGGTCAGTAGATAGTAAAGTAATCCTCAACAAACACCCCCCACACATAATCCTTAGCTGTTTGCCTTACAAACACAAGGTGCAGGGTTTGAGTCTCACAAGGGATAATTGGCTAGGCTTAAAATGGCTTGCAAGAGCAGTTAGCTTAGTATTAATCTATGAATCTATCTACAAATCTATGTCTTTGCTAACATACTCCACCATATAAGTGTCAAAGGAACTCAGGGGCAAACTAGGTTAATTTGCACTGTTAGGCTTGTAAAGACCCTGGTGATCATTAACTTAGTGTAAGTATATAAATCTATGAATCTTTGAAGGCTTTGCAGAGGTCTAGAATTACTACTGACACTAAGTTACTTGCATCTTTACTTTGATTTATGACTTTTGTAAGGCTGAGAAAAACAGTTGTGGTACTATGATGGGGCCAGAATCCATGTTGTGCTGGTGAATCTTATTTGACTTGAATCTCAACAGTTTAACTTTCTGAAGAGTTCATCTTGTCTACTAAATCGGGTAAACTTATTCAAAAGGGGTATAGAGTTTGTATATGGTGACTATGTAAGACAAACAGTGCATATTGACCTGGTCAAGATCTTCAACACCATTTCCCATGCTGGTATCATACAGAAGCTAAATGCATTAAATATTAACCTGCATGCTATAAGATGGATATCAAACTGTCTGAAAGGCAGAACCCACTCTGTATGAATTGAAGGAAACTCATTTGAATGTATGAAAGTGACCAGCACTGTCCATCAGGGATCAGTGCTGAGAACTCTCCTCTTTAACCTTTACTTCTCAGACCTGCAAGCAAAGAGCAAGGACCTCTGGCTAAGAATATTTAATGATAATTGCAAACTGGGTGTTGCTAAGTTACCCTCTGGCATGAACTCTCCCCAGAAAACTCTTGGTATGCTAAAATGGGCTCAACAGTCAGGAAATCCTTTTATGTGGCACACCTCATCCCTAAGGGCTTTTCATCCAGGAAAATAAAGGCCATTGTCCCACTGTACTCACCCCTCATTAGACCCATTATAGAGTATAACGCCCCATTTGGTATATACCTCACAAGGCATCTGCAACAGCTGGAAAGGCCACAGAAATACCTCACTAAAAGAATCACAGGCCTAAAGCAGATGCCATATGCTGACCATCTAAAAATCTTCAGCTATACTCTGTGGTATATCGTCTACTCAGTGGCAATCTCTGCATAACATACAAGGCCATGTCAAACCCTGAGCTGTTGGACATGCTCCACAATCCCAATCCCTCAGAGCCACATGCTCCAAGGATCTAAACCTTGTCATCACAATGAACAAAACATGCTGGAGGGATAGGTTCCTGACCAAGAGACTCCCCATACTCTGGAATAGACTGCCCATACATGTCAAGCAGAGCACCTCCTTGGATCTCTTCAAAAGGAACCTTGATGATTGGATGGGAGATAGGAAATTCACCCAGTGATAAGGAACCTTGATGATTGGATGAGAGATAGGAAATTCACCCAGTGATCATGTTAGTTGCCCTGCCTGACAGGGGTCCAGGGAAGTAAATATTGTGGAAAAAATATCCAGGGAATTGTTATGGCTAGGCTTGTATAGGCCCTAGGGCTGACAGCATAGTACCAACATATGAACCTATAAAAGTGCAGTATTTTGCCTTTTGTCAGACAACCCCCACCTTGTAACATGCTATATAGACATCACATCATTGCAATATAAAAATGTATTCCAAGGCCTATGAACTTGGATTGAGCCATCATTTGACAATGGATGTCAGGAAGTCCTTTTGTTTAGCCAGCTAATTGCAAAAGGAATGCCATCAAGCTCTACAGAGGTATGTACCCCCTTATACTCAGCATTTATCAGACTAGTTATTGGGTATAATACCTCCTTCAGCATTTATCTCCCCAAACGTATCACACAATTAGAAAGACTCTAAAGGTTTCTAACCTAAAGGACTCCAGGCCTAAAGTTTCTGAGCTACCAAGAGAGATTGGAAATTATATCACTTTATTCAGTATTTTAAAGGGATTTGAGGGAAGATCTCTGCCTCAGTTATCATGCCTTAAGAGACCCAGTTGTAGTAGACATCCTGTATCTCCTCAAGTCCAAACACTGCACCAGTACTATAACCAAGGACCTAAATCATCACAAACAGATGAATAAGACATGGTATAGGGACAGGTTTGCAACCCAGTGCCTTCTAAAGCTCTGGAATAGACTCCCTTTGCATGTTAAGTGGTGCAACATATTATACATTTTTTAATCATAATGTAGATGACAGGGTGGGTATTCACAATTTTACTATGGTATAGACTTGCATGATCTACTTAGAGAAAGGAGGTAAGATCTTAAGGACCGTAGTAACAGGGGATAAATGGTCATAAGACTAAATACCCTTGGAATATCTTTGAAAAACCACATGCAGAATTGTATACAAGTTTGTGTATAGTCTGGATTTTTCCATAGGCTTCTGCTCTTCCTTTACAGTAGAAACATCAGAGTAGCCATAGATAATAAACCTTTAACATGATTTCACAAGAATAGATCTAAACAGTAGGCTAGTTAGATTGCAAGTATACAACATGAGTATTCTATGCTAGAATTGTATTAGCAGTACAAATGCAGATATCTGTGAAGAGATAGGCTCTCTGTTGTAACTATAGTGGTTAACTGTCTAACAAAGTATTACTTCTTGGAAGTGTCTCAACAAAGTTTTCTTTATTTGCTTGTGCTTTCCTAATGATATTGAATGATCCCATGATTTATGTGCTTCATTTTCACCCGTTCTTTATGGATCATGTTTCGGCTGCTTCTGGGCTATGCATTCTACTCCCTTGAGCTGCTATTATTAATATGTATTTTGGTTTAAATTTTGGACTTTAAGTTTTTTTTTTCTTTTTCTAATATTGATCTTTATATTTTGTTTTTTTTTTTATTTTTGGCACTTTTTATTCGTAGATGTCAAGGCAGTTCTCAGTATTAGCTTTGGTGATATAAAATCTTCCTTAGTAATCTTTGTTCTTATTTGGTCATGCAGTATTGCTGACACCTCATCTATTCACACATATTTATGCACTCCCTCTTGTTCAAGTTATTTTATAGCACATCCCTCTCCCAGTATGATTAATCTCCTTCCTTTAATTTCTCCAAAGAGTTGTGGTTCCTAATATTATAACAGGAAAAAAAAACTCTATTCCTGAATCAAGGTATGATTATAGTTCAGAAAATGAGAATTGTCTCAAGCTTTGATATTTGCAAAGAGTGCTCTTTTTTAGTACCCCTAAGGTACAAAGAATTGCCGCAGCAGTTCATGTGGCGTTATAAGTACTAGTAGCATATTCTTTTTATTAGCCCCGTTGGTACTACTACTACTACTACTACTATTACAACTATCTGTCTGTCTTTGTTCCACATTGGTCTAGTTTCTTTTTGTCTGTCGTGATATTTTTTTTACTTTACGTCTTAGTGCACAGGACACTATAATCAGTAGGTGTAGCTATTTCAGTGATTAAGGCTACTTTTATCCTTTTTTTGGCTACTATATCTGTTTTTCTTGCTTCTATCTTACTTGTTGGTATTGAATGAAAACAAGTGATCCAGACTTCTTCATTTTCAGCAGTTTTTGTAGTTTATATTTACAGTGCTTTTCAGCTACCTGCATGTTGGTGCAACAGTCTTACCATATATTCAAATGTCGTTTTCGATATTAGATGTAAGAGTTCTTAAATATTCCTTACTAAGCTTTTTTCCTCATTTGTTTATGCTTTATTGTTGACCCTTCATCTGTCCCCTGGTATTCTTGCTCAAGGTCTTTTATATCACATTTTTCTCAAAGGCTAATATTTTCTTGGTGCTTCAGTTTTCCTCATAGAAATGTTGTTTTGTACATTTAAGAAAAGCAAGATAGCACTTCTATATTGTCTGAGAATATTTAACCAGTTTTATCTGTGCTTTTAAATTATCCACTAAAACTAGATGAGATGAAAAAAACCAACAGCGATAACACAGTCATGCACCTCATTATCCCATCTTGGATTTTTAACCCTGAGATAATAATTTGCTCTTTACCACGATTCATTTGTAAATTTCCTTGCCAATGTGTCACAAAGGCTTCTATGAAATGTATCAGTTTAGGGCATATTTTATCCATTTGTAAACATCCCATAATCCATAAATGTAAAATGCCGTTAATATTTTTGTTGTTAAATCCATGCATGCCGTATTTATGTTATGCACTTTTCTGCAGCTATAATGGTATTGTTTAATAATATGTATCAATTGTTGCATGTAGTTTACTTTTATTACCTTTCCATTCTATTGCATGATGTTTTTTTTTTTCTAAGTGACTTAAACTATTTCAATTCCAATATACAATTTATATATCGTCGGAAGGCAATTTATTAGCCTGTAGTTCTCAACGCTTGTCCCTGTTCAAACCTTCCTCCCAACCGCACCCCTTCAACACTTGCCCCACCATCCAGGATTTAATAAAATCCTGCAATTTTGCCAGTGCACACACTCCCCGGGATTCATGAAGCTCGGTGCAAGGACGGTTTTAGCCTTGCACCGAGCGTCCTCCTTACAAATGGTTCAGCGGCACCATATGAATATTTATTAAGGCGCACTGCCGCACCCTCGACATGCACAGGAAATGTGTACGAGTGCAGGGGGTGTGTTTAAGTGCTCTACGAAGGCTTAAACATGCCCCCACAGTTGCACAACCTACAATGCTTACTATTAGAGCCTGTCTCTAATAGTAAGCAATCAATTCAGTGTCCGCGGATACTGAAATGTATGCTAAGCATACAAGAGTATCCACGAACACTGAAATAAAATCAAAGTAGTAAACACACAAGCATGTAGTGGAATGTTGAGCCCTGTCCCTAGAACTATCACAAGTAGATTTCCTGTGTCCCTATTTTACATTTGTATTGCTTCATTATTGAAAGTGTAAGTAAAGCGCAGCATGCTTGCATGTCGGCCTTTGCTTAGTGTAGCTTACACATCAAAATCATCCATATAGAAAATAACCTGTAGAATTGACATTAACATCAATAGTGTAGTGGTTAGAGCATCTGCCTAATGAAGAGGCATGTACAGTGGTAGTCCCACTATAGCACATTTTGTATATGAACATATTTATACATCCTTTTGCTGTATAACCTACATAATAACATGTAAATGTGAACTGGAGTACTGCATGAAATGTTTAACTAATGTCATTCAATCAAAGTGATAGTGTCATAATTAATAAGGCACTAGTAAGCAGGTGAAAGCACAAATAAGCAGTAGCAAACATATATAAGCATCAGTAAACAAGTCTAAGTGCATTTGCATGGGTGTAAGCAGTGCCCACACACATTAAGCATAGTAGAAGCTAACCGAATTTAACAAACTGTAATTGGAAGATAGCACAGCCTACCATCGTGCAAACATGCACACACCATCTCACAACTGCTTAAAAGTGCTTTAATCACTCTGTATCCAATGGCCCTTGTTCTGGCAGCAACAAAGCAAATGGCCTCTGCAAAGGTCAAACTCAGAACCCTGCACACCACAGCCAATGTGATTTACCACTAAGCCATGGCAGATATGCATAAAACTGATGGTATCACAAACATATCATCCAGCACAGTCATGCAACAGCATAGGAAACGTATATAATTATGTAGATGTATGTGCATGTGTATGTACAGATATATAATACATATATATATATATATATATATATATATATATATATATATATATATATCTATGAAGAATGAACGTTGTGACAATAAAGCATACAAAAAGAATGAGAAGGAAATCAACAGCAACTCCAGTATTATTTAGTGCTGTCAGCTTATGCCATATCAAGTATAGAGTCTAATCTTGAAATAAAGACATGTGTGTCCCAGGTGGGACAACCCAAAAATTGTGAATAGTGTTCTATTGGTCACTCATTTCACCAATGTTTCTGGACTAAAAGTTTGAGATGTCTGAGGATACGTGGAGTGAGTCAATCCATGGGATGGGTCTACAGGAGTAGGGAGTGGCCCATGTGTAGTGGTGTGGATACACCATGTATCCAACTGAAGAATGGATGACTGCTGTGTCAGTGAAGTTTTGGGTTGGGTGTTTGGGGAACTAGGATCCATGGGTATATGCGTATATATGCAAATGAAGCAGTACAGCAATAGTATAGTGGTTTAAGCATAAATAAGCAGTAGTAAGCATATATAAGCACCAGTAAGTGTGTTTAAGTGTGTTTGTGAGGGGGTATGCATTGCCTACAAAGATTAAGCAAAGTAGAAGCTAAATGAGTGTAAGAAACTGTAACCGGAGGTTACAGACATATATATATATATATATATATATATATATATATATATATATATATATATATATATGTGTGTGTGTGTGTGTGTGTGTGTGTGTGTGTGTGTGTGTGTGTGTGTGTGTGTGTGTGTGTGTGTGTGTGTGTGTGTGTGTGTGTGTGGGTGCGCATAGATATACAGAGATATACAGCTATGATAGGAAACAGCACTCAAGAATGACATATGTTCACAGGCTATGCCAATGGAAGTGAGGGGCCCAAGCAAGAAAACTTTAACACGTAGCATGACCTCCACCCCCCCTGCTGGACAGAAGAAACATACACACAAACCCACAAACAATGTAAATAGTACAGTGCTCCCCAGACCACAGGCCAGATAGAACCGGGGGGGTACAGAGTGCACCTGTGAAATCTAATCTTATAAAACAGACAGGAGTGTCTCTTGCAGTAAGCCCCAAAAATTTACATATAACCAAAGGAAGTTGATATGATGACCATTCTGGCTGGGGTGCTTACATACCTGGAATACAAGGGTGGGAAAGCCTGATGACCCATGGGTCAAGACAACGTACAACATGGATCCCGTGAAGTGGAGAGTGGGCAGTGTGTAGTGGTGTGAGGAAGGATGGGTGCTGTAGAGGATGTGCGGGTGGGGGAACTATTGGTAGCTAGTTATGGGTCTAGGTGTGCAGGTGTTGGCTGATGTGAGTCTATACGGACAGCCCCAGTGATGTGAGCAAAAGTGTTTATTGGGCAGAATACATATACATAGCCACATATAGATATATACATATGCAGACACCCATACACCCATATGTTGTTAGATATACATAGACAGCAATATATAAATATATACATGTATGCATATATCTGTATATAGTAATGCAGATATATATATATATATATATATATATATATATATATATATATATATGTGTGTGTGTGTGTGTGTGTGTAAATATACACATGTAAATAGCTAGGATATGATACAGCAGTTACGAATTACATATGTTCACAGGCCGATGGGGGTGAGGGGTTCAATCAACAAATGTGTAACACGTAGCATCAACCACCCAAACCTAGGCAGGTGAAACATACAAACACATGATACAAGTAAACACACCACTGCCTCCCAGACCACAGGCAGGATACTACCAGTGGGAGAGACCTTCCAGGTCTAATGTTGAAACAAAGACATCAATGTCCCTTGTGGGACACCCCAAACATTAATGATCATCGGAGTCAGTCCCTGTAATGATTCATCCAACCAGGCTGTTTATGTACATGGACAGGTAGGTTGTGCAAGCCTGATGACCCATGTGTCGACACAAGGTATGACATAGGTCCTGACATGTGGAGAGTGGGCAGTGTGTAGGGGTATGGTTAGACCCCACCTGCACCCACAGTAAGGATGAGTGCTGTAGAAGAGGGGCAGATGGGGGAACTATATGTATGTAATTATGGGCCTAGGTGTGCAGGTGTTGGCTGGCGCAGTTGTATTAGGACCGCCCCAAGGATGTAAGTAATATTCCGAAATGGGCAGAGCTTATGCCCATACCTTTCAACCCCTAAGAGCAACACCACTGGACAGAACATAAACCACTGGGGGAACAAATAGGGACAGAAAGCACATATTCCACTTACAACCATAGAAAGCTGATAAAATAATAGGTATGCATTAGCATGACTCTGCTGAAGGATGTGGGGTCCTATACCCAATTACTTTTCTGCATTTAATGGTGTCACTTCCCAGGTATTTGCCAGACAGGTGCAGATTGTAAGAGGAACACATCAATAGTATGAATCAAACTCTTGACAGGCTGTGGATTCTGTACAGTCAACCGGCATGCTTACGCCTAATGGGCAGCTATTCCCGATATGGGTCCCACCGCAGTACAGTCCAGTTTATATGGCTAAGTACAGTATAACCATATCTGCTGTTGCATAACCCTCTACACAACACCTACGAACATATGGTCGCAATACCCCACTGTAGGCATGTAAGCCGATGTAATAGGCATCACAAGGTATTATTGTAGTCCTCACCCCCACCCAGGGGTGTGAGTGTCTGATGCAAACACCAAATGCAGTGCATTTGCAAGTGCGGGAGCAAGCCGGGTGTAAGCCTTTTTGGCCTCTGGTATGTGAGTACCACACTGGTAAAGCAATGTAAAGGCTAACTGAGTGTAAGAAACTGTAACCGGAGGTTAGCATTGCTTAGCTCCACGCAAACCCACGCACGCCCACTCACAACTGCTTTAAAGTGCCTTAATCACTCTGTACCCAACGGCGCATGCTCTGGCCAGCAACAAAATAAACAGCCTCTGCAAGGCTATAACTCAGGACCCTGTACATCACAGTAGTTAACCACTACGCCATGATAGCAATACATATAAAGGAGGTATCAGCAAACTAATCCTCACCACAGGGAAATCTAATCAAACATGTGAACTGAATCTATGTACAGTGTAATGTTCTATAATCCACCACAGACCATAAATATGTGAATTGGAGTACTGCAGTAAACATAGAGTTGAGGTGTCACTGTAATAAAGTTATGAAGTCTGCAGGACCGCATACAGTGTATATACACATGAATCATGGATACCAGACACATATATAACCTGTAATGAATAAGACATAGCTTAGCCTTTTCGAAACCGGCCAATTACAGAAAACTGTGGGAAACCAGCCCTACTTAAACCGAAGAGGCTTCCCCCTGCAGACAGAATGGCTGGAGTGGGAGAAGGCACTCACTTTAGAGTGCAGCGCTGGGACATCCAGGTGTCCAAATTCATGGTATGGATACTGGTAAAGCACCATGATAGGAGACTACTGCAGGGCCATTACCAGGGCTCGTAGTACAAAACAGAGGACTGGGACAGTCTCACCTGTGACCTCACTAGTGCCACAGGTATCCCCTCTACTGGTGAGCAGATCAGGCACCTCCATGCAGACCTGAAGTGGCAGAGAGGGGATGTCCTGGAACAGTGGATTCAAGAAGCAAGGCAGATGCAGAATGCCCCAGAACTCCTTCCACTACATAGTTAATAATTGCCTAGCTTGTGTGTACTATGGATAGGTATGGCTAAATATCACTGTACTTCTCTGACAGCTGCAGATAAGTGTGCTGTGAACCAGCAAGCCTATGATGCTAGGCTGCAAAGGATGCGTCACGAGGCAAGTTAATAAATAAAAAAAAAAAAAAACAAAGAAACGGCTGCGGGTAAGACCAAGGTGCAAAAATGGGAATAAATACAAAAAAACAGTGCACCAGGGTGACACACAATAGCGTTTAATAGTACAAAAATAAAAAACTGAACAGAGGTAAGCGCTTTCACAGCATTAGTTGCTTCATCAGACAAGGTTAAAATGCACTTCAGCTCTTAAATAACAGCTTAGTCATCAATTAAGCAGAATCAGTGATGTCACAATTAGCTACTATTTAAAGAGACAGCAAAAAAAATATAAAAATATATTGAGACAGCAAAAAAAAATATATACATCTCTATTTTAAAACATATTATCTTAAAACAGTGAATATAAAATATATAAATGTAGATATTTCTAGTAGACCACTAAAAACCTTTTATAAATATAAGAAGTATATGTATATATATATATATATATATATATATATATATATATATATATATGTATATATATGTATATATATATATATATATATATATATATATATATATATATATATATATATATATATATCACCATAAAAATGTTAAGAATAAAATAAAACATGTTAAAATAAATCAATGCTTAAGACGTCTTGCTTTTAAAAAAGGGATTAAAGAAGAAGTCCCATTAAGCCCTGGATAGCGTTCAGCATCAAGTTTTAAAATCCATCTTTGCTCATAGCTTTCTGTAACATTTTCATTGTCTCCTCCTCTCAAATTTCTATGAAAATGTTGTAAAACAAAGAATTTAAAAGAATGGGAAGCATCTGTATGCATAACATGATTAGCAGGGGCATTAGATTGTTTATTATTTCTAATATCACAAATGTGTTCTAGAATTCTGTCTTTTAATGGCCTGTTAGTTTTGCTCACATAAAATGCTGGGCATTGCTGACAGAAACTAAAATAAACAACATATGTGGTTTTGCAGTCTGAATACTGTTTAGAATATAAAGTAAAATGCCTAGTTGGATGTGTATATGTACTTTTGTTAAAAATATGGGGACAGGAGCTACAAGTTCTACAGGGAAAAGTACCCTGTCTAACAGATTTACTTGTGCCTTTATATGTATCTCTATTGCACAAGTGCTGCTTCAGTGACTTGTTGTTTCTAAAACTAAAATGAGGGGTACTTCCAATTATACCAATCAGATTAGGGACATCTTGTAGTAAATGCCAGTGTCTCCTAATAATGTCGGTATATTGATTAATGTTACTAGCAAATTGAAAAACAATTCTAAAAACATTATTGCCAGAAGATTCAGTGTCTATAATACCACTATTCGTACTAGAATGAAAGTACAGTCTACATCTAGTGTGTCTCTGTTGCCAAGCATCAGAAATAGTTTGATCAATATCCCATGCTTGATATCCCCTTTCCAAAAATTCTGTTTTTAGTTTTTTGAGAGCAGTAACTGCATCTTCGTCATTGTCATGTAATCTTAGAGTTCTAAAAACTCGGCCCTTAAGTACATTCCTGGGTATATGCCTAGGATGCATACTGGATTTATATAATACTTTATTTTTTCTGGTGGGTTTAAAATAGATATTGCTGCTTAAATGATTAGAGCAGAACTTAGTGATATGTATGTCAAGAAAATTAATATCTGTTGCAGAAATCTGGTATGAAAATTTCAAAAAGTTAGTCGTATTATGTAAATATTCTACAAAGGATACAAAGTCAGTACCATCACCTTTCCATAGCAAAAAGACATCATCTACAAAACGTACATACCACAATACTTGTCCTAAGAATGGATTATTTACAGAAAGTATGTTTGTCTCTTCCCAGCAAACTAAAGCCAGATTGGCATAGCTGTTTGCACATGGTGTGCCCATCGCCTATGCCAACGTTTTGCAAAAAGAACTGATCTTGAAAAACAACAATATTGTTTTCTAGTATGATTTCTAATAAGTTACATATTTGTTGAGTTTTAGTGTTGGTAAAACATTTATTAGCTGTTAGAAATTCTCTTATCATTTCAATACCCCAGCAATTAGGTATGCTAGTAAAAAGAGATTCTATTTCCATGGTAACAAGGACAAACTCTGTATCTTCTGTTATACTGTCCATTCTGTTATGCAATCTTTCTCGGAACATCTTAGTATCCCTAAGTATTGTGTGACAATTCTCTAACAGGCCATGTAGATTAGCTTCAACATATATGGAAAGGGGTTCAGTACACCAACCAGCTCCAGAGACTATGGGTCGCATTGGTGGAGTAGAGAGGTTCTTATGAATCTTAGGCAACCCATAAATACTAGGAATAGTGGGTTTGTTAATATTACAATATTTAAATAATGATTCATCAATTAGGCCAGTGACTAATAGATCAAATAGCAAAAAAGACACTTTGTCTATAATAGCATTTACAGTAATTTTTGAAATACATTGATATGTATCTGAGTTAAATAAAAGTTTTTCCATTTGCTGAACATATAGCTCTTTGTCTAAAATGACTATGCCACCGCTTTTATCAGCTTGTTTAAAAACTACAGAATGTAAATTTTGTAATTCATGTAAGGCTCTCTGCTCTTCTGGAGTTAAGTTACAAAAAGAATAATTAAAACTAGAAGAAGCATCTGTATCTCTGAAAGTAGTTTCACAAACATCCATAAATCTTTGAATATCTGATGGAATAGGTGGAATAAATGTACTGGGTTGCTTATACATATTATGTGTGTTATTATTTGTATTCATTGGAAACAAACATTTCAAAGCTAAATTTCTACCTAGTAACCTTAAGTCCTTGAGCATTTCTGTAATATCAGCTTTCCTTGCAGGTATAAAGAATAACCCTTTATTTAGTAATTTAAGCTGATCTGCATCTAATTCAAAAGAAGAAATGTTAACAACCAGACCTGAATTTACATACGTCTCTTTTTGTGGAGGGGAACCGTTCCCTCTATTTGATTGATTCTGAATGTCTGTCCGTTGTTGGGAAGGGTCTTGGCACGATGCCTAAACGGTAATGCTGTCTTCAGAGTAAAATCGTTTTTCTTGTCTTTGTCTAAAAAAACACTTGTTTCTCTTTTTGTGTCCAAAGAATCAGAATCCACATTAGTAGAAGTATTTAGGTCATGCAATGTTGCTTCTGGCGCTGACGAGTGAAAAGTCTTTACTTTGTTTTTAGGTTTAGTCCCACTGCTGTTTAAGACTTTATAGTTATCATTTATTACAGTTGAAGTTTGGTGGACCTTATTTCTAGCATTAGCGTTCAGAGATTCTGTTGTTACTGTGGTCTGAGTGATCGGAAGACCGGACGTAGAGCTGGAAACTGCATTTGGGGTTGTATTTTCGTTTAAAGTCCTGTTATCATTATTGAGCATAGAGTTGCTAGGTTTTGCATTCAGAATAACTTTAGTTGTTGTAATTGATCCAGCTGAAGCACTAGGAACAAAACCAGGAACAGCAGCTCGAGCTGCATAAGAGTTTGAGTCACTATTTACATTAGGCACACTGTTGGAAGCAGTATTTAATATTAATAATTTAAAATTAATAAATTTAAAATTAATAAATAGCCTGCATGTACTGTCATAACAAATAAATGTAAGAGCCTCAGAAAGTGTTGTACCAGTATACAGAATTGTGTAATATGCTGTGAATAAAAGTGTAACCCGTCCATTGCTTCTGTTTACTCTGCAGTCATATGTTGTTGTACTGTTGCATTTATTAAATAATACTGTTGTAGTAAGCAGTGTTACCCACACTGTGGTATGCAGATAAAATGTGTATGAAGTGCTGTATAACAATGTTAGAAGTGCAAACAGGTCAGTCATATTAGACTAAATACATTGCAAAGACAATTGCCTGATAGCATAGTGTACAGTGATCTTAACTATAATGCTTTTGTCACACACAGCAGGCTTTGGATCCCAGGACCACTAGTAAGTTGCATGCATAATCATTCCACACAACTGCACACAGTTTGTTAGAATGTTCAGAGAGAAAGCTGTATGTATATATATATATATATATATATATATATATATATATATATATATATATATACACACACTTAACAACTGTACAGATTTTGCTAGAATGCTCAAATAGAAAGTGGTATGCATATTCATACTCCTCAACTGTTCCATTCTGCCCAGTATGTCCTGATAAATGGCCCACATCACCTGCCTTTTGCCCTGTTCCCCTGACAAATTAGTGGAGATGATACAAGAAATGTAGGCAGCTGTTAATGACATATAACTGATAGTCAGACTTGTACATAGTCAGAGAATGTACATGCAAACATACCTGACATCCCAGCATCTCACCCAAAGTGTATGACAGCAGTCTCAAAACATGTTGCATTAACATCTGCATCTTGTCAAGCCTGTATGTTAGACACAGGTCCCGTACATACTAATCTACAAACATACCATTGTGCAATATAACACCATTGGATAGTGTAATAATACATGTAAGGGACAGACCACTGCAGTGACTACAAATGTTGTGAAAACTAAAAGGATTTATTAGTTAATTGAACTCTCTCTGTCACACCCCTACCATATGTGCAAAAATAACCGATTTATACAACTAATTTGGTATGTCTACACTCCTAACCTTTGTTGGGACATATGTCCTATTGGTTTATAAATATTTACATCTGTTTCTATGGATGTGCCATGTTAAAATACTCCCATATTGGTGTCCTATTGCCATCAGTGAAACCTGCATGTTGTTGTAATGGCCACTGTTTACCCATATATGCATGTGTTCTGCCTGCTCTGCAACTATTTTATATCTGGTGCCCTGGGTAATGGGAATACCTATGCATGCTGTTATAACTAATCGTGAATGCTGCTGACTATTACTAACCCATATCTGCCTTAAGCATGCTACAACATAGCTCGTATGGGAAGGCCTGTCCCAGCAGACCCACCTGTCCCACCTCAGCTGGCCATGGCACCTGGCACCAGCACATCTGAGGCCCAGCCTGGGACCTCTTCGTCCATTGGCTCTGCATTACCACCACGGGGGATGGGGCTTGCCCCCCCCGGGAGTGGGAGTGGACAGGAACCTGTCAACCATGGTACGGTCCGGACCGTGGTGCATAAGGAGCTTGACAGGGAGATTCGAGACTGCCTATGCCAGCTTGAGGGCCGAGTGGCACAACTTGAGGATGATCCTGCCCCTCCTAGACAGACCCCAGCACAGCCACCTTCTGGGGTGTGGAGGTGCAGTGCTGACGGTAGTTTCCAATTATTTGAGATTCGATGATATGAGTTTTCAATGAAATGAGTTTTCGACGATTTGGTCTCGACGATTTGAAATTCAATGAAATGATAATTAAATGATATGAAGTGGAACCATATAGATATATCAAGAACATACCATATGACAACAAAGCATTAAAAAAAGAATGAAAAGGGAAACACCAGCAACTCCTGTATTATGTAGTGGTGTTGCCCTATGTAATATCAAGACTACCTCAGACAGACATGTGTCAATAATACATGCAAGCATTTGTACATTGCCCAAATACATTACTTTAAGCATTTTATTTACATTAACAAAACAGTTCTGGTCCAATCATAATGTGAGAACAGCACTCTTTCAAGGTAACATCATCATCATTAAAAAGTTAAATGGGGTAACCATAGAGGGACCGATAGTGTCATGTGTACAATGCATCACGTGTACCTGGAACCTTTAGGAGTCATGTGCATACCAGGATTGGGTGCCTGAGAAAGGGGTGAGGACAACAGCAGTATGTTGTGATGCAAATTAAAAAGGTTACATGTGTCCAGTGGACGTGTGTACAAAATGGACAGCTACGTATGGGGCAAAAGTTGTTCTGGAAACAGATTGGCCTTTTGTTTCTGTTTTTGTAAGGTGAGAGTGGGATGATGGGGAAGGAGAGTAGGTATGCTCATGGAGGATAGGTTGGGTAGAATGACAGACAAGACAGATAAGACAGCATACAGGGGCGGTATATGACACATGTGGCAGAGATACACCTTGGACGGGGAGGGGTGTTTGGCAGTCACAAGCCCATGAACACCCAAATGGAAACAGTGGGATGGAGGTCCCCACCCATGGGCAGCCACCACTGCACCTTCACAGCCACAAAATTGGCTGTGCTTGGGGCTGTGTAGGAGGGGCAGGCTCACCCCCTAAATGTGCCACTCTGCCCTCGACCCAAGACAACAGATGACCCTATAGACGGGGGTTTTCTTGTTAGCTATTAAAACATGCAGACTAGCCATTACCACACACAACCTGTTAAATTGGCAGTAGTCTGAATGAAGCATAGCTACACTTACATGCTGCAGTCATGTCTGGCACATCACCCTCCTGTCTTTAGGCTATTTTCCACTGTGTATGTTGTTTGAGAAATATCCAGATTTCATCTGTGATGCTGTTTACCAAACACCAGATCCAGGTTCCACTCACAGCGACTGTCATGGGCAAACACCAACATGATGTTCCTAGATATTGTACTGTGTTTCCATGCAACTGGCTATGAGAATGTCACCACAGCTGTTCCACATGCAATCAGCTAGAGGAGGACTGCAATAGGCGCAGAGGCCATCACCTGATCATGACCATCCCTTACAAAACACAAGCTGCTGCTGAGCAGGTGTGCATCTCCACACCCACCAGAGAGTATGTGGGAGGGACAGACAGAGGCAAAGTACATCAGAGAAGGGCTGGGAGACTAAAACCTAAGCATCTTCCGTCACACACCTACCAGTACAGGGGTTCAAACCCCTGACTGACTAGCCATTACTATTACGAGTGCATGCAGTTACTCCATGTACCACATAGCTGACATGTCGGTGTGCTGTAAGAACATATATGTGTGCTGGTGAGCGACTTCAGCAGCAGAGATATAGTAGACATACATTAGGTGTAGCACACATGGCTGTCCACATGAACAGATGACATTGTTAACATGACCACACTCTCTAAGGGACTCAGACACATTGGCACACTTTGGCAGGCTGACAAATACACTTCCTAACTACTTAGTTTGCCACACTACAGTAATGCACAGGTATTACATGCACCACAGGGGTTATCCTGAGGTACTATGGGCTATGGCATGTGAACATGTCTGACATCAGTCAGTATGCCAGTGGGAGTTATACTGTGTGTGACTGTGGTTGGGAACATCATACCCCACATGCAGACACAAGGTGCCAGTACTGACATGCATGTGTGCATTGCTTCATGGGTGTGTAGTGGTTGGCTCTGCAAGATGGCTGTACAAGGCTGGGTGAGAAGTAATCCTTGGCATCAGGCCACCTGACAATGGTCTGCAGTGTGGTTCAGGGGTGTAGTGTCTGCAATGCCCCACACAGATGGGTATTGTATTAACCGTCCTGTCATCCTGGTTACTATTGTGTGTGGCCATTGCTTTGCAATGCATGCCCTGTCTGTGTTTGCTAGTCCTTGACATGGACATTGCCTGGGATGTGCACGTCCCACATTAATGTACGGTGACATGTTTAAGTGTACCTGGTTTGCCTGGCACATGTTATGTACACAGACTGTTATCATCAGATGTGCCAATCCTGGCCTGGTGTGTCAGGACCTGCTTATAGACAGCAGATTGACCCTGCACCTGCATTGATAGCATGATACAGGTATTCGCTGGTGTCAGTGGCATCTGTCCATACAGGGCATGTGTGTAAGGCATTGTATGTCCTTTGTGGATCACATTTGATGGCACTACATATGTTGCAGGCATCCAGTGGGGAACATAGTGAAGGTGCACTGTCCGCAATTATGCGTCTATTGTACTGGTGGGCAGGGTGCCATGCCCTCTGCAGCCCACTGCAGTCACACCATGCCTACTATCTATCAGCAATGTACAGGATACTAGCAACATAGCAGGATTTTCTAGGCAAGTGTGTTTGTATATGACACATGGGTTCAGACCGTATTCTGGGTAATAGTACGGTTAGTTATTTTGTTCACCAGGCCTTTTGCCAGATGTAGGCGTATGGCTTGCCAAACCAGTCTCTTGCCTGACTGAAATCTGTAATCCTCGTGAAGTGTACATTGTCATATATAATATGGCCACCATATAGGAAAACTACAAAACCCGCTCCTCAACATGTCCAGTGGTTAGACACTCACAGCCACCTCCACACAGGTTTTGACTGACAAAGACACACAAACACCTGCCATGTCTTGGAATAGAACTCCTACCAAACTAGCTTATCACACTACAGCATTACACAGTTATAGCATGTACTACTGAGATTACTGTGCTACCCCATCCCCAAAGGTTTATTTCACAAGGAATGACATCAGCAGGTTTACCAAAGCAGGGCATTTCAAATTTCCTGCAAGTGAGTAGCCCAAAATGCATTGCTCACAATACAGACAGTGAGACACACACAATACATCCACGGGTATTGAACCACCCACAGGTATAGAACCACTGAGAAAGATCTATATCACACTACTGCATGGAGATGTTATAGGATGCACCACGAGAATTACTAGGGAACTTGTTCCACAAAGGTGTACTTGACAAGAAATGACATCAGTAGGATTACCAAAGTAGGGCATAGTAAATGTCCTATGAGTGAATAGGCTATAATGCATTGCTCCCTACACAGATATTGAAACACACATAACTGCCATGGTTGTGGATGGAACCCTACCACAGTTCTAAATCACGCTCCAGCAGTACGTAGTTACCCGGCGCACTACAGAGATTACTGGGTTACAGCACTCCCAGAGGTGTATTTCTAGGTGGGTGACATCAGCATCCTTGCCAAAGTTGAGTATCTGAATTGTAAGGAGTGCGTATACTCTAAAAGGCATTGTTCCCTTCTCAGGCAGACAGGAACACACACACAGTTGGCAAGTCTGGGATTAGAACACCTAACAAACTAATTTATCACACTACAGCATCATGCAGTTACAGAATGCACTACAAAGATTACTGGGTTACAATAGTCCCAGAGGTGTATTTCTAGGTGGGTGACATCAGCAGGATTGCCAAAGAAGGGCATTTCAGGTGTACTGTGAGTTGTACATGTCTTTTAACTGTGTGTACCCACTGCTTACTGTCATGAAAACACATGTACAACTACTTAAAAGTGTCTTATTCAATCCTAAATGGCATTATTAACAATCCTTGCAGATCTTGAACCCTGGACCATGCACACCAAGGCCCATTAGTCTTACCACTAAGCCATTTTGGTCATATACATGCTTTATGGGTTTTATAATACACATTTTACTACAGGTATTCCACAGTACTGAAAACAAATGTGATAGTCACTTTGTGTACATATGTACAGTACCCTTGAATGTACTCTACTCTGTGAAACAACACAGACAAGTCTACATATCTACAACTGTTATAACTAAATACTAAATACATATATGCACTTACGGGATGTACACATGCACACACACACACACACATATGTATATATATATATATATATATATATATATATATATATATATATATATATATATATATATATATATATATATATATATATATATATATATATATATATATATATATATATATATTACAGCCATAGCCATATATATAACATGTCTGATCATCCTTAGTGACATAGAAGGGTTCCAAAGGAATTGACGTGTACACAAAACAGAGGCAACTCTTGTATTATAACATTTAAATCTTAATCAGTTCACCAGAGAAGGGATGGTTATTGTGTATGTGGAGTTTGGGGTGGGGAATGATGGCTAAGAAAAAATACCCCAGAGATTGTGGAGTTTGGGTGGGGGAATGATGGGTGTGGAAATACACCCGAGGACCACTTCTGTGTCACTGCTCGACAGTGGCACAGGAAAATAACATACTCAACAGTAGTCATTCTTGACTGTCTATTCCTTTCTATTCCTAACTATGTAATAATTTGTAGACTCCACTCACCAAAGATGACTACCATGGTGTGCAGCATGTTAAAAGACATAACACATGTGTATGCCTGGCTACAGGGTAGTCAAACACACACTTGCCAGTATTGTGCTTACAAGTCTTGCCTATGTAAAGGTAACTAGTAGAGTGGTATGCAGTTGGGGTATGTGCCACAGAACCCATGCAATTACATTTAATCTGATTCTGCTTCTGAGCTGGGTGACATCACAGGACTGATTACTTACAGTGGGGAGGGGGAAAAGGGTGGTTTAGCAGATGACAAGGATAAAGGCCAGTGCAAAAGGTGGTTTCTCTTTGGAAAGCAGTAAAACTCACTATCATAACAGGATGCAGACACAAATACACACACACTCAGCCATTTGCTAACACACACACACACACACACACACACACACACACACACACACACAGTTGCCAGTGGTGGGATCAGAACTCCTGCCTATTTACAGATCACTATTACAGTACTACGCAGTTACAAGACACTCTACAGAGATCACATATTTCAATGCACTCAGAATGCCCTTCTAAGATTGAGGACATCAACAGGGATACTGACAGTAAACATGTACATAGCTGTAAACCTGTGTGTTTAAAGTAGGAGCCCATTACAATCTGTATTCACATACAAGACACATCATCTGCAGGTAAGACATAGGTAGGCCTGAGAGGTATAGTTGTAGCACAGCAAGCCCTGAACTAGAATATGCCCATCTGTGGAATGGACAACTACTATCACTATACAGGGTTACAGTGGTCATGCTCATACACATAGAATCACAGTACCTGTTTGGCTGCATTAACTCAAATTACACAAGGTGACAGTGGGCATGCCCATACACTTAGTAGCACAGGGCCGTTTGGGATGCACTCTGACTACAACTACACAAGGTTTTACTGGGCATGCTCATACACTTAGAAACAAAGGGCTTGTTTGGATGCACTGACTCAAATTACACAAGGTGGCAGTGGGTACGCTCATACACTTAGTAGCACAGGTCTGTTTGGGATGCACTCTGATTCTAACCACAGAAGGCCACAGTGTGCATGCTCATGCACTTAGATGTACAGAACACATTGTAATGGACTCCTCTTGTAGACACACAGGTTTATAGCTATGTACATCTTAACTATCAGTATATATGCACATCATACAGGTTTACTACCAGATACCTGTATGTGGCCCATAAATGATATATCTGCATCTGTGCTGTGTGATACACATGCATACATGTACATGAAGTACTGCCATATATATGTGAAGTATACACAATCATACATGTATGGAAGTGACAGACAGTTGGTTAACTGGGACACACAGGTGGATGCAAAATACAGCATGTGTCACACACATTGCTGCCCTGATATGCATACATTGATATCAGGTTGTGGACAGTGGCATTATACTTGGAACAGTGGCATGTGCAAGCATAATATGTGAGCCCCATTGTCTAATGGTACTGAAGTGCAGGTGTCAAGGCGACCTCTCCCAGCTGTGTTAGTAGTGGTCATTATAAGCAGGACCAACCCACTAAGTATATCTGACATTGGTCATCTACACAATGTCTGCTGCTGTCTGTACCTTAGATGTAGCATTTGATACCAAGCAAAATACTGCCAGTTGCAGTGATGCATGGTACGAGTGGCAACTGCTTGACCAAAACAATGAGCCAATGTCCTGCTGTAATTATGAGGTTGTCCAGTATCTGTCATTCCGGGATGACATGACTAAAAGAAGACAAGCCTTTGTCACAGATCATATGCATCCATGATTCAAGGGAGTGTGGATAATACCTAGGTTGCATTTACCCATATAGTGCCATTCCAAGGCAAATGTCCTAAACACAGAAGTAACACCATGACACCTACAAGACAATTGCATTGGATGCTTATGCTAGCCAGTGCTAGATGTGTGGCTTTATAATCCATTTGCTCAATGTAGAACTTACAATGGGGAATACTGAAATCTGTGCCATGAGGAACACTTGGCTGAAGGCTCTGTAGTGCACAATAGCACTACCACCATATAACTCAGATCCAGACATGTGGGCCATAACACTGGTATGGACCACTCCAGGTGGTGGTGTCCACATATTCATAAAGGCTACTCACAAGTAAAGACCACTACTCCAACATAATGCATCACCGATGAGTCAGGTACAGGTGACAGTGGCAAAAGCTGCATTCTAGGTTGTATCCTCATATACATCCACCACCCTGTCCTCAGACTACCAACACACATCCATATATGTGGTATGAAATAGTATGGTACAACACCAAATAACCTTCGACTGGCGGACTGTACCTAACCCTGCATCAACTGTTTCAAAGTACCCATGTACTGACACAGTTGCATAATGTATTATGCAATGTAATAATACCACTGTTTGTAACCAGGTCAGTTGTACACATACCTGGGTCCCTCAGATGTTGTCAGCATTAACACAGTTGACTATTGCTGTACACCAGTAAACAACACCCTCATGGTTGGATTTGACCTAGATGTACCTGCTCTGGATACGTACATCCCACACTCATACAACATAAATGAAAATACCATAGCTGCTGTTGTCATTTGTACATACAGGTGGCTACATTCATTACACACATGCACATGGAAGATAGGTCCATGGCTGCTGAATGCTAACAGTACTTAAGGTGTGATATCTATGTTGACAGAGGCAATATTCCCTCTCTACTGGTCACCCATGACACCTATCATATCATACAGCAACCCATGTGGCATGTATGTCATTAGACATGTCCACAAAATGCAATGCCTACAAACATACCCAAATAACAGGATCATAGGACCTACACACATGACCTGTATTGACAGACTTGAGGAAATACAGCTATGCTCTGTATGTTCCTGAGAAGTTACAGGTGATATGTCCATGACATGTACAGCCATATGTGACCCACAGCTCCTACATATACCCCATGTCAACAATTGCAAGCCATGCATAATGTGTGCTGTCTGAACATTAACCTTATTACCACAATAGCCAGATCGTGCTGGAGTGAGATGTTTACAAGCCACAGACCTCACACATACTTGAATAAGTGTAATGCCTAGCTCAAACAGAGCACATTGCTGGCACTTTTCCACTAATCATGAGGTGTGTGTGGCAAATATGATGTGTGTGTGGCAAATATGATGTGCTCAGTGTTGACCATTACAGTGCCCTGGCTTCACAGTGGAACTGTCAACTAACAGTTTGTGGGATCATGACATGGAACATTGCTGTGTGTGTGTGTCTTGCTTATATGCACTGTTGGCATAAATGTACACTTAGATATTCAGTGAAGGTGGTTGCGTGTCCTACCAGTACATGAATACAACATTCATTATGGTGTAATGCTCAGCTAGGTTTCACACATGGTGTGGGGAAGGTGTGGTATGTATCCTCATGACCTGCTAGTCCACTTACTGATGGAGACTGCATATGTGTACATGTATTGATGTGTGTTTAGATTCCATGCATGTGCAGTGTCTGATGTTAGAAGGTGACTGTTGTCTTAGTACATCATGCAGTTGCAATGCAGCCTCAACATTGCCAACTGTATATGGTGATATGCTCAAAGTATAGTAAGCTGTACTTTAGGTATGGACAGATGTTTGAACATAACTACTAAGTGGTGGGGCTACTTTGCTGATGAATGATTACTGAGGATATCTCACAGGTGTGTTGCAACCATTCATACAATAACCTGTGTAATTGCTAAGCTATGGTTTTGTTAATTGAAGGGGAAGACAGACAACTTAGAATGCAGTAAGGGTGGCACTGAAGGCAAACCTCTTGACACCTGTAACAGTAACACCTCCCCTGTGCATATATTGTGCATATATCAGCACAGTTGGCAAAGAAAAGAGTCAATACACTTTGTAGCATGTGCGATAGTGCTGTAACTCTGTAATACCTATCATGAGATAGGCAGGTGTTTGATTCACAGTACTGGCATGTGTGTGTGTGTGTGTGTGTGTGTGTGTGTGTGTGTGTGTGTGTGTGTGTGTGTGTGTGTGTGTGTGTGTGTGTGTGTGTGTGTGTGTGTGTGTGTGTGTGTGTGTGTGTGTGTGTGTGTGTGTGTGTGTGTGTGTGTGTGTGTGTGTGTGTCCATATATGTCACATATGGTGGGGAATACATCCCAAATGTTTTTCACTTTCCTGTACACTGTTGTAGATATCTGTATAAAGTGAAGTGTAAAAAGCAAGACATAGGCAGGAGTTTGAATCTCACACATGTCAAGTGTCTGCATGTGTGTGACATATGTGTATATCTTTGTGAATGCCACAGTGTGTGTGTGTGTGTGTGTGTGTGTGTGTGTGTGTGTGTGTGTGTGTGTGTGTGTGTGTGTGTGTGTGTCTGACTGTATGGCTGTCTGGTCCCTGGAGTGACCAATTTTACCACAGTGAAATGATAAGACCCCCCCCATCCACTTAATGCAATCTAGTATACCTGTTGATGTCATCAATCTTAGAAGGGCATTCTAACCACCTGTCAACATGTATGCCCTGGGGTGAGGCTTGTTGTTACATAGCCTACTGATGAACCCCCCTCCCCACATACACTCACCGCATTTTAGTATCCCTGTTGATGTCCTCAATCTTAGGCCATTCTGATTACCTGTACATGTGCAATCTCTGTGGCACATCTTGTAATTGCATAGTACAATAATGATGATTTGCACATAGGTAGGGGTTCTCATCCCAACACTGGCAACTGTGTGTGTGTCAGAGTGTGTGTTTCTGTGTCCGTGAATCCATGGGTATGTATGTGTGTTTGTATACTGTCATGGGAGCGGGTATTACTGATTCCCAATGAAGAACACTTTTTCCACTGGCCTTTACCCTTGTCATCTGCTAAACCACTCTTTTACCTCCTCCCTGCTCCAGGTAACTATACCTGTGATGTCACCCACTATGGATGTGACGGCTCTGGCTACAGTAGCTTACTACAGAGCTATCTTACTCTTGGATCATTAGATCAGTAAACATGTTTGAAACTTGGGAGATTATAACTGTGATGTGGAAGCTACAAAGTGCATGCAGGTATTGTCATACAGACATGTAAGTAGTCTACATTTACATATGGGACACTAACCACAAACACTGACATCCTCCAGCACATGCAATTACTCCTGAAAGAAGAAGGCAGAACATCAAGGTCAACCTGCAGTCACTGTTGCTACACATGATACATACTGTCAAAAGTACAAAATGCATTCTAAAACTGTAGTACATGGCATGTCTACTGCCCATCAACACTACTCAACAATGGCAATCTACAATTGTCTTCCTAGTAAGTTCACCCTGTGCATTAGACCATATGAACATGTCCCTGCACCGATGGTGTGGATGACAGGGATGTGGCACAGGCATCATCATATGCACAGGGTGATAATGTTTGCCAAAGGCCTAGGCTGCACCATTGGATGTCATCATGTGTGTGGGTTAGGGCTTTTTATCTCATTGGGCATGTGTGGATGATATGTGTTTGAGTGTTGAGGTGCCCTACATTTGTTACTGGTGTGTGTGTGTGTGTGCGTGTGTGTGTGTGTGTGTGTGTGTGTGTGTGTGTGTGTGTGTGTGTGTGTGTGTGTGTGTGTGCACACAGGTCTGGCATGTGGCTGGCCTACACAGGGGTATTATGGACAGCTGCAGACTGTACAGGGCAGGTTTTGCAGTTCACAGTATCTGGCCACAGCCACGTGACCTGCACCTGTCAGGGATTGCACGGGCACTACCAGGCAGAGGTCCAGATTGGGTACTGTCTGGAACCGTGGGTGTTGGGACCATCCAGGACCATGTGCATGTGGCCTGCTGTGTCCTGGAGTGGACAGCACAGCACCAGCTGCACTGCTGCTGCTACTGCCACTATGGGAGTGGGCATGTGATGTAGCATGTTCACGTAGACTGTCAACAGGTGATGTAGCTGGCCTAAGTCCATGTGCCTGACACTTCACTCCCACCAGATGTTCCTGCACAGACATTCCACACTCGAGGATTGACATGCCATGGTCAATTAGCCTCCTTGCAATTCATCAAATGTCTATATAATGCATTATTCACATTTTGCTTGTTGATGTCCCTTATATGTTCATATATTCTGACTCTAAAATGTCTCTCAGTTTTACCCACATAATATTTTGAACACACCTTACAAAAGGCCAAGTAAACCACGCCCTGAGTATAGCAACTGCTATAATTCCTAGCTTTCAAAGTAATTCCTACACTAGGTATTGTCAAGTCCTTTTGTTCTGCAATGAAAGAGCACTGGGCACACCGTCCACATTTGAAAGTTCCCCATTTTCTATTTGCACCTATAGTTGTATTGGTTTTATTAGTCTTGTAATATTCCAGTATATTCTTTATATTCCTATTCCTCCTATAACTATATTTTATATTCTTCTGAAATGTATTAGTTTTACCATACATTTCACCGAACATCCCCCATGTCTCATCTATACATTTTCTTAACCACCCCATGCCTTTGTGGTAAGTTAATGTAAGGAAGGGTAGACCATCATTTATATTACTATTCTTACTAATTCCTTGTCTATTTTCTTGTATATCATTAACTGTAGTAGTACCATTTTCTTCCAATACATCCGATAGACCCCTCTTTTTAATAGCAAGAAGTGGTACATATCTGTTTTCATTTCTACCTTTAAGAACATACTCTGCTATATTGTCAATAATTCTTGATGGATAGCCTCTCTCCTGAAACATCTGTTCTACATTTTTAATTTCCATAATGAAATCACTGACTTGTGTGGGAGGACGACCTTTATTGTTCATGGAACAGGTTTTTTGCTGTTTGTTGTGACATTTTTCGTGCTTTGTGGTTACTAGTCGCTCTTTGGGAGGTACCTGGTCCGTGAACGAGGATATCCTGCCATGGATACCAGCAGCTTATTATCTGAATTAATTAAGGTAATTCAAGCGCATTTGCAGGCAGAAGCTATACCTTTAAGTACAGCCAGCGAGATTCCATGTGCGCAAAGCAGCCCGAGAGTACCAGACGCGGAATTGATGACGTCAGACGCCAGAAAAGAGTGGCGAGGTGAGGAGAATGGGCTGTTGAACACAAACACAAGGAACATTACAGTTCTGAGGTCTAATTTGGGACAGGATATACAACGGAAAGCGGTCCCAATAGCAGAAACATATAAGGATATGGACTTTGGAACTTGGCTTAATCGTTCATTTCACAATACGAACGAAAAAAGGAGAACCAGGAGGTTCCTACTTTTAAAGACAATTGTGAGACATTTAAAATATTGTTACAGAAATACAAGGCCTGGGCAGCTGAAAATAGTTATTTTGAGAAATGTTTAAAATAAAAAATTGTGCCCAAAGGTCTTAGATTGAATAAGTATCCTAATAATGCGAAGTATGACAGCAACTTCTTTAAAACTGTTACTGGTATTTTAAATGATTGTGGGCTGGCCATTTTAAGGGAGATGATTAAATATAATAATGTGAATATGGAAAATACTAAAAAAGAGATTGATAATTTGTATTTGATTATTAGCACTGATGTTTTATTTTCAGTAGAAGCGTATAAAAACATATATTACAGAGTATTACTGGATGTTGACTATTATACAAATATTAACATGAACAGAAAGCTTTCTAAGACAGAAAGAGATTTAAAGGAATATGAATTGAATTTAGCATATTACTGTTATAGGAGGCCAGATTTGAATTATAAAAAGAAAAACCCTTACTCTGTTAATAAGTATTAATAAGTATTATAACAATAACAAATATCAGAGGAACTATGAATTTAGGGACGGAAAACAGTTTTATAATGAATTGGAAGCTACTGGCACTACTGATTATCAAAGATATGAAAGCAATGAGAATAGGTTTAACAGGGGGGATGTTATCCCTTTAGAAATAGATGAACCAAGGAGATCAGAAAGAATAAGAAACCGGAATGTACAACCTACACATGCACAGATAGCGGAAAACAACAATCAGTACATAGGGAGACCGCAACGCAAATTGCCACTGGAGCTTTAAGTAATGTGGAAGAAACAGTAACTGGGGGACAGGATCATTGCCCACCTGATCATGAAGGGATTCACATCCAGATCTAGTGAGGTCATTGTTCCCCTGTACTCTTCACTTATCAGACCAATGATTGAGTACAATGCCCCATTCGGGATGTATCTCACCCGACATCTGCAGCAATTGGAGAGACCCCAAAAGTTCCTCACCAAAAGGATAAAGGGACTCCAAAATCTGTCATATGCTGCCAGATTGAAGAAACTCCAGCTCTTTTCAGTTGCATACCGTCTTCTCAGAGGTGACATGTGCCTGACATACAAGGCCATGTCCAACCCGGAATTAATGGACATGCTCCACCTCAAAAAAATCCAAATCCACCAAAACCACTAGAGCAAGCGACTTAAACCTTAGCACGGATATAAATAGGATGTGCTGGAGGGATAGATTTATCACTCAGAGACTCCCTATGCTGTGGAATAAAATCCCGATCCATGTGAGGCAGAGCACCTCGCTGGCTCTGTTCAAGAGAAATCTTGACTTGTGGATGGGAGATCATAGGTTTATCCCGGGAATCATCTCTGTGTCACTGTTGGACAGAGGCACAACAAACTAATGGGCATAGTATTTTTTCATATAAGGGGTGGCGTAAGTCACAAAAATTTGGGCTAGGCTTATAAATGCCTTAGGGCAGATAGCCTAGTATAAACCTATGAACCTATGAACCTATAAGAGACTAATGGTAATAATATTATCAATTCTTTTAACAATTTTAATATATTTAATTATACAGACATTCAGATTAATGAAGACTATTTTAACTTATTTATAAAAGGTTTTAGTTTTGTAGCTAGTAACATGCCACTTTTGGATAATATTTTATTAGATATCAAGCTATATACACGGAAATTAAATTTTATTCATAACTTTAAGGATAAAAGATATGAAGACAATAGTGGCAGTATAATGAAATTAAAAAGATCTAGTACTTTATAATCCACCGCTACAGAAAGAATTATTCAATTTGAAAAATGTGTTACGAACAATATTAGGTATTTATATAATAAAAATCGAAAAGATATTAATATGGGAATGACAAGTAATCTAACATCCACTGAATTTAATATATTAAATGAGTTTGGTAGAAATGACAAGGTTAGAGTGATGAAGCCAGACAAAGGTGGGGGGGTGGTACTAATGGACAAATGGGAATATAATAGGAAAATACTGGATATTTTAGACAAGGAGAACCAATACGAGATTGTATCAAAGAATGAGATTAATATTTCGTATAAGAAAATTGACCTTATAATGGAGGATAATCTCCTTCAAGGTTTGATGTTTGATTGATAAAGACGTGTACAATTTTTTTAGTGTTCCTAAACCAGTAATACCTATTATTTTTGGAATTCCAAAGGTACATAAATCAATTGTAGATCCACCTATGCGGCCAATTGTGTCTTCCCAGGGTTCAAAAACTCAACCTTTAGCTACATATGTTGATTATAAACTCAAGCATATTCTTAATAATTTTGAGCACATTCGTATTGACTCATGGGATTTTTTAAAGAAAATTGTGAATTGTCCATATAATAATGAGTATATATTCTTAACAGTTGATGTTAAAGACCTGTTTTCAGTTATTCCCCAAGATGAGGGGTTAAAATGGTTTGAAGAGATTATAACAGGAATGGATGGTCTTACAAACGATGAATACAGAGTGATTCTTGAAAACATGGAACTTATTTTAAAATATAATTATCTTTACTTTCAGGGGGAGTACTACCACCAAAAGGAAGGTGTTGCCATGGGGTCAGCTTGCGCACCAATATATGCTAATATTGTGATGTTGTATTGGGAGTTAAATTTCATTTTTTTTCCATACACAAAAACCATATTATAAAATATTTCAGGTTTTTGAATGACATTTTTATTGTATGGGAAGGATCAGAGAATACAACAGATGAATTTATAAGATATATAAGTCATACTACTAACCTTTTTAGAATTTACTTTCAAAATTGGGAAGGATGTTATCCATTTTTTAGATGTTCATCTAGAAAAAGATTATTATAATGGTTGTTATAAATCTAATATTTATCAAAAAAAGCATTTTTCTAATGCCTACCTACACTATAGTAGTGACCACCCCCAGTTCTTAAAAAAGAATATTGTCAAAGGGCAAATAATTAGAATGACAAGAATGATTTCAAGTGACAGTGACTTCATTATGGAAATTAAAAATGTAGAACAGATGTTTCAGGAGAGAGGCTATCCATCAAGAATTATTGACAATATAGCAGAGTATGTTCTTAAAGGTAGAAATGAAAACAGATATGTACCACTTCTTGCTATTAAAAAGAGGGGCCTATCGGATGTATTGGAAGAAAATGGTACTACTACAGTTAATGATATACAAGAAAATAGACAAGGAATTAGTAAGAATAGTAATATAAATGATGGTTTACCCTTCCTTACATTAACTTACCACAAAGGCATGGGGTGGTTAAGAAAATGTATAGATGAGACATGGGGGATGTTCGGTGAAATGTATGGTAAAACTAATACATTTCAGAAGAATATAAAATATAGTTATAGGAGGAATAGGAATATAAAGAATATACTGGAATATTACAAGACTAATAAAACCAATACAACTATAGATGCAAACAGAAAACGGGCAACTTTCAAATGTGGACGGTGTGCCCAGTGCTCTTTCATTGCAGAACAAAAAGACTTGACAATACCTAGTGTAGGAATTACTTTGAAAGCTAGGAATTATAGCAGTTGCTATACTCAGGGCGTGGTTTACTTGGCCTTTTGTAAGGTGTGTTCAAAATATTATGTGGGTAAAACTGAGAGACATTTTAGAGCCAGAATATACGAACATATAAGGGACATCAACAAGCAAAATGTGAATAATGCATTATATAGGCATTTGATGAATTGCAAGGAGGCTCATTTCAAATTCTGGGTATTAGAAGAAGTTGGACACCCAGAAAGAGGTGGGGACTGGGAAACAAAGTTAGAGTACAAGGAAATGATGTGGCAATTGCATTTGGATGCATGTGGAAGGAAAGGCCTTAATGACCACATATCTATTTCTCCTGTTTTAAAAATTTTTGCTGCTGACCCTAAGAGGGCTGTTAAAAGTTAGGAATATATATAATATACATATCATTTCCGAAGAAGATATATACTAATATACTAATATATAAAAGTACATTTTATAGACAGGTGGATACATTATATTATATTAAATTACTATATTAAATTAAATTAAATTATTAAATTAAATTATTATTATTATTAAGAATATATTTATATTTTATGTATATATATATATATATATATATATATATATATATATATACATGGGTCTATATGACTTGGTCGACAGTTCATATGATTGCCTGTTTATTTGGTCGACAGTTCATTTGATCGACAAGCATTTTAGGTGGGGGGCTTCGCCCCCCAGACCCCCAAATGTGGGGGGCTGTGCCCCCCACACCCCTCCTAACTATATATATCAACTCCAGGGTCACACAACATTGGGGAAGGGGGCAAATGCTTGTCGATCAAATGAGCTGTCGGCCAACTAAACACTCGAATATATGAACTGTCGACCAAGTCATATAGACCCATATATATATATTAATTTACTATGCACAATGAGGTAGTACAGGCCCTTACTCATCGCCTGCTGTAGGACTCCCCCAAACTAGAGGCTCACCGCGTGGTTCCCGAGTCTCCAACTCACTTGGACCCCAGTGCGAATGCACAGACCATCCTTCCTCCAATTCTTAGTCCACAAACTCAAAAAGGGACTCAGGGTATATGACTACTCTATCCTAAAGTGTGCTATCCGGCTACCATCTGCTGCAGGTATTAAAACAGTACCAGAACTAAACATTACTGTTTGACCTACTGATCATTCCAGCATAAACTAATAAGACACTTACACTGTCTTGTAAAGAACATCATAACTAACAAACTGGACTTGTAAGCTGTTACCTCTAGGACCCAGGAAAAACCCTTGTGGTGTAGTCTCGTCGTCACCGAGGTTACATTACACCCTAGAGGTTTTTCGCTAGTTAATTTACTATGCACAATGAGGTAGTACAGGCCCTTACTCATCGCCTGCTGTAGGGTAGGTAGATTCTAACTATTAACGTGGTCAGCGTTGTTTAACTGCATTTTCTTTTTTACTGTCAGCAGAATCTACTGCACGATCAACGATAGAGTATATTTGCTGCATTTACTCTAACCGGTGCATTTAACCAGTGTTAGACTTATGCTAGCGTTGTTTGTTGTACCATCCCAGTTAAAATTGTGAGCAGATCTCCTGTGTGAGCTAAGTGAGAGACTACACGCTGCATTATATTCTGTACTGTGTAAGCTACATGTGTGCGAACTTAGCTAGCGTTGATTGCTGTTTCATTTCCTTAAACTGTGACCAGAAATACTGTGGGAACTAAGTCAGCGTTTGTATGCTTCAACATAATTTGCACTTTGCATTTAACTAGAACGTGAATTTAGCTAGCGTTATTTGGTTTCATATGCTGTAACATTATTTATACTCTGCATTTAACTAGTATGAGAATTAAGCTAGCGTTGTTCTTCATTTCTTAAGTTAAACTGTGAGCTGAACTACTGTGGCACTAGGTTTGCGTTCTTTTGCTGAATCTTATCTTGAACTTTAATACGAACTAGATTAGCGTTCATGTGCGACAACAACTGTAACGCTGGGTTAACGCATATCTCTTGTAATGTAAATGTGAATAATTGCTATACCCTAGAAAGGTGATATTAATGATCGGAAGATCAGGCTAGTATATGTGCTGCATTCAACATCACATTTAAATAGTGGAAACACCAGCATTGCAAGTCTGAATATTCCCAAATACAAGACGTTTTATTTGTAGCACATGCTCTCACTGATGGGCCTGATGCATTGTGGCGTCATTTAGCGTCGCCTCTGACTTCTATAGTGCATAATTAACAAACTATGTTATTACTTGTATGCTTTTGAATTATATGAATACTGCACTCTAACTATTTACAGATTTACTCTAAACTCTTGGTTTCAGTTTAATATTGCTCTGGATTATGTTATCACTTTGCATTCCCAATTGAAATGTTATTAACCTCTGCCTGCTTCTAACCAACTTTGCTACTATCTCTCTCCATTATTTCTCTCTTTAGACTCCCCCAAACTAGAGGCTCACCGCGTGGTTCCCGAGTCTCCAACTCACTTGGACCCCAGTGCGAATGCACAGACCATCCTTCCTCCAATTCTTAGTCCACAAACTCAAAAAGGGACTCAGGGTATATGACTACTCTATCCTAAAGTGTGCTATCCGGCTACCATCTGCTGCAGGTATTAAAACAGTACCAGAACTAAACATTACTGTTTGACCTACTGATCATTCCAGCATAAACTAATAAGACACTTACACTGTCTTGTAAAGAACATCATAACTAACAAACTGGACTTGTAAGCTGTTACCTCTAGGACCCAGGAAAAACCCTTGTGGTGTAGTCCCAGCTCGGGCTTGCTCCGCTCCCCACCCTGCCCCCTATTCCCACCCTCCCCCAATACCTCTAAATTTATCAGGTCATTAAGCCCATCCCACTCATCACCAACCAATCACAACCATCACTTACTCTGATTCCTCTCCCTCCCACTTTCTTTGTTCTGTCTATACTATCAAATCTACTCCCTTAGCCCTCCCACCAATCTTCTCTATCCCTCTTCCATCCACAATTCCCCACCAGCTTTTTTATACACCCACTCTACCAGGGCAACTCCCGCTAGCATATTTCACACATTCTACTTCTCCTCTCACCATGGATAGAAACTCTTTCACCACCCTTCCCATCTTATCATTACTCCTTATTATCTCTTATCTTTTAACAAGTTATGAAACTCTAGCCCTAACAGGAGTTTACCTCCCCAAGGGTCACACCTCTTTACACTCACAAAACCCTCTAATCTCATCCCTCCCTCCCACTACCCGTTAGCAACCACAATCCCAAAAAAAACCTTCCTACCCTCAGACACCCTAAAACACCTTCTACTAAGGACACTCTCAAATTACTAATCAAACTCCAAAAAATATTAGACTACTTAAAGAAATCTATTAGCCAAGACGGTGATATCCACCCCAACCCAGGCCCTAACTTTGCCCAATGCCCTAACACCTTGAAAGCTGCTAGAAGCTCAGAGAGCTCCCTCCTAATCCTTCACCTGAATCTAAGAAGTATCAATAATAAGGTACACAACTTACATGCCTTGCTTGCAACCCACTCCCCAGACATCATGTGCCTATCAGAAACGTGGCTCAAACCTACCACTAAGGATGAAGAAATCATCCCACCTGGGTATAACATTCTCAGGGCCGACCGAAATACTAGAAAGGGCGGGGGAACAGCTGTCATGTTTAAGAACTCCTTGAACATTATCATGCACCCGCTACAACCCCCAAAAATTCCTACCCTAGAACTGATTTCACTAAAGCTATGCCTAAACAACCAAAAAAGTATTAATCTTTTAGTAATTTACTTACCCCCAGGCAAAAATGTTGAATACCTTGAACAAATGCTCAGTTGGTTAGCTGCCACCTATCCCCAAGAAACTATAATACTAGGAGACGTTAATATTGACTGGTCCCTCTACTCCAAAAACTCAAATCCTCTCCCCATTAACTTACATGGTTTCTCCCAAAACATTCTATCTCCCACTAGAATTGGAAATGCTCAACAAAAGGAGAGCACGATTGACTGGATTCTTACTAATAAGACTCCGAACAACTATACTACAGGGACCCTACCAAATGACCTTAGTGACCACCTAATTACCTTTCTCATGAAACACAAATGCCCGACCTCAAACCATCCCCTAACCAGACTAGTTAGGAATAGTAAGAATTTTGTCCCAGACAATTTTCTTGCTGATCTCAAAACATGTAATTGGTCCATCCTTAAAACCCTCGCCTTAGATGAGAGTGTGTCATACTTTAATGACATCTTCCTCAAGATACTTGACTCTCACGCTCCAATGAGGCTTACAAGAACTAAGGAACATATTGCACCTTGGTTAACAAAAGAAACCAAATACAAAATCAAACTCCGTGATCATGCCTGGCATAAATGGAGATCTACCAAAACCCACCTCGACCGCATCAAGTTTCTACAACTTAGAAACTCAACCAAATCAGCTGTTAAGACTGACAAAAAGCAATATTTCTGCCACCTCCAAGACAACCACCAGCATAATCCTAAAAAATTCTGGGCTGGGTTTAATCGCCTCCTTCACCCAGGAAAATCCACCACCCCCATCCCTGAAAAACTTCTGGGTAAAGATCCAGGACATATAGCCAACACCTTCAATTTATTTTTCACTGAGACCATCCAGTCCCTCGCCAATCAGCTTACCAGTTCTCCCTCGGCCACAACCTTAACTAAAGACCCAACTCAACCCTCCTTTAACCTACAACCCACATCTACCTCCTATATTAGAACCCTATTGAAAAAACTAAAACCAACCACCTTAGCGGCTGACTTACTCCCAGCCAATTACTTGCAATTGGCATCTGACACCATTGCCTACCCTGTTTCAATATTGATCAACCGGTCCATTTCTGAAGCTTCTATTCCTTCAATCTGGAAAATCTCCTATATTATCCCTCTGCATAAAGGTGGGTCCTCTACTGACACATCTAACTACAGACCAATAGCTATACTATCTCTGCTAGCTAAGATCTTGGAATGCTGCGTTCACAAACAACTTATTTCCCATCTTTCTCGTAACAACCTTCTCTCTAACACCCAGCATGGCCTTCGCCCCCATCACAGTACAACCTCTGCCCTTCTCTCCTTTGTTGACTCAGTCAACCAAAACCGCAACAATAAACTTATAACCTCTGCGCTATTTCTAGATCTATCAAAAGCTTTCGATATGGTCAATCACAAACAGTTGATTCACACGCTGGAAAACTTTCAACTTAGCAAACCAACCATAAACTGGTTTAATGACTACCTCTCTTGTAGGCAACAGGCAGTCCAGTGGCAAAACACTCTAACATTGGCGTTCCCCAAGGATCTATCCTTGGTCCCCTCCTCTTTTCCCTATTTATAAATGGTCTTCACTCGATCATTCCCAAAGCCACATGTATTCAATACGCAGACGATTCCACCCTAATCTGCTCGGATGTTTCCCTCCCAAAACTACAAATTGCTACCCAAAATTGCTTCTCCATAGTCGAACAGTGGTTCTCAGAACTAAAGCTTTTACTTAACCCAACCAAAACCAAATTACTTCTAATTTTCCCCACATCAATTCCCTCCCAAGGAAAAGAACCACCTAGTTCCAACAGCCCACCCTTCCATGTATCTTCTTACAATGGGACCATAATCGAACCTGTCTCCCACACTAAACTATTAGGGGTGACCATTGATAACAAGCTTAAATTTGATACCCATGTTAGTTTGACTATCAAGTCAGTCAACATGAAACTTGGGTCTATGTATAGAATTAAGAACTTCCTAACTCCACACACCAAACTAACTATTGCCAGGACCCATCTTCTCTCCACACTCCTTTATGCATCCCCAGTATTTTCCTTCCTTAACAAGAGAGAACTCAACAAACTATCTACAACCTACAACCATATAGCCAGATTCATTACAGGTATGCCCTATCGCACCCATCACTGCCAAAATCTAAGGACATTGGAATGGCTAGAGCTGCCCAACATTTTCAAACTAAACCAACTTACTGAGGTTTTCATAACGATCAACCACCCAGAAAGAATCCCCTCACTGAATAAAATATTCACCCCCTACTCCAACCTTATATCCCTGCGGTCATCAAACAGCCTACTTGTTCAGACCATTAAATCCTACAACTCGGGAGGTGAAGCACTCTATGCTAATTCCATTGGCAAATCCTGGAATGCCCTCCCAAACAACCTAAGGCATATGACCTCTCCTCACCAATTTAAAAAACACCTCAAAGATTTCCTAAAGTCCCAATGGTTATGCCCTGCTCTAATCCAGACTAATAGCAATCGCCCTATACCCACCCAATCCTCTACCCATAATGAAGCTAAGCTTGATCTCCTTTTCCTAGTTTGCCACATTTCTAACCAATATGTTTAACCTGTTTGATTGCTTTATTCTTGTTTGTAATAACAACCATTTAATCTCCATATGTTTACTGTTAAACTTCCTCTGACTATATCTTTGTATGTTATAATAATTTGTGCCTTTCTTATGTCTCTGTTTTAATTCCTCTGATTTGGAGCTTTTCTCCCCGGGCCTCTACTGAAAATGGACATTTATCCAGCTAGACTAGCCCGGTCAACAAATGTAAAATAAATAAATATAAATAAAATATATATATATATATATATATATACATATATATATATCTATATATATCTATATATATCTATATATATATATATTTTATATATTTTTTTGTATATATTTTTTATATTAAAAATTTATATATTGTTATGGTCTGTTACATGTATTAATTTATTTGACTGATATTTATTGATATTTTTGGAAGTAGGAATACATATATGTGTACATATGTTTGTATGTGAGTACACATTTAATTTTTTGTAGAGTTGGCATTATGGTTTACCATTATTATGTTATTAGTGTTCTCTCTTTTTAAGGTTTTGATATGACACACTGTTTCTCCCTTCTCTTCACAATGTAATAAGGCATATTAATTGTAACTTATAACTTATTTAATTTAATATATTGCAACATATCTTAATATATCTAATACATTTTAATACATTTATATCTATTCTGAACTTGTATACAGTTGTTTTCACAGTTTTAGATTTGATAACTGTATTTAAAGTTTTCCGTATAGAAAACAGTTATCTCCACACACAATGAAAACAGTGTGTATTTTACTTTTAGAAGGAAATGAAGGAAATGTGCATACTAATTAATTTATTGACCAGCCCACTTGTTAATGTATATAAATTGATGTGTTTTGTGGTTTTAATTCATCTCTGAAGAAGTCTCCGAAGGGAGACGAAAGCGCTCAGATTTTATTTGTTTGGTGTGAAAATAAATCATTTATTTACTTATATTTTCGCTGGTGGATTCTATCTTTCTGGACTTGTGTGGGAGGACGACCTCTATTGTTGGTGGAACAGGTTTTTTGCTGTTTGTTGTGAAATTTTTCATGCTTTGTGAATCTTGGTTCTGTTTCAATCGTACAATCACTGCACTTATGTGAATGCTTAAAGTGCATTTGTGTAGGATTCAGCATTTGCGCATGCATTGTCCATCTACATGGGTGCCATGACAGTCACCACTTCGCTCTTAAGAAGCATAACATTGGCTTTGGAGACCGACTATGTGTAGCATACTGTTAGCCCTGTTTGTGTGTCTATGGTCATCCAGGTCATTGGGGTCAATGAAATCCAACATGCAATGAGCACAGGTGTTGGTACATGAGGAGTCTTCCCAGTTCATAATGGGATAGTTGAGAGTAGCCATTATTATGGTTTTCTGTATCAAACATAATATTCCCCATTGCAGCACAATACGACAGTTGGGAATTCTGAGGCATCGTGGCTGATCTATCACAAGGTGCAAATTGGATTCCACTTTGGCACAAAGGTAGTTGCTCAGCATAATGCATCTGAAGTTATGCAAGTGCAACTAGTGTGGAGGTGTACATATCCTTCAGGAATATGGACACACTTGTGGCCTGTGTGTTCCAATTAAGGATAATGGCCAAGAGGTGAGGTATGTGTTATAACATGGTCATGCAGGGGTGCTCTCCGGAGCGTTGAACCATATCACACTCACTGCACCGTATGTTCTCCATGTTAAGGATTCACGTAAGTGAGTCCATATTGAGTTTCTGAAATGTATCATTGAGTAGCAAGACTCACAGTTTATTGCTTGGCTGTCCCTGTTACAGCAGTGGACTTTCACTTGAACTTTGCATGATGAATGCACTAGCCAGTATCCAGATTCCCAGGGGTGACAGGTGCATGCCCTGTCTGGCAAAGCATCATGGTCTGTCAACCATGTTATCCCAGGCAGAGAGATGCTGGATACCCTTTGAATTACACCAGTACATTAGACAATTGTGGAATACAGTCCTTTTGTCCTTATACTGCAGTATCATTCTGGCCAATGGCAGAATGCTACCCAGGCCTTGGGACATACCTGCATGGGCTACAAGACCAGACAGTTCCTACATGTGTGTTTCCATGCAGTCCAGGCTACTGCATCACAGGTCCTGCACAACATGGAATATGCCAGAGCCATGTGTATATTACAAAAGGTGGTCTGAGTGTATGGGTATGTGGCTAATGATGGCAGACAAACAGCTGACAGTATGTTTGCCCTTGTATAGCTTGATGTGTAACATAGTGCTAGAGTTTGCATTCACAAGTGAGTTCTGTTGTGCATGTTTCTGGCCATGTCTTCTGAGGGGGTGGTACAATTTGGCAAACTGTCGTACAGTTTGTGTATTATGTTGTCTGTCTATTCCAGCTTTGGAGGTCTCTTGCTTGGCCAGATACTTAGAAGCCTCTGTGAATGTGTGTGATTTCTGGTGGTATGTGTGGGTGTCCTTTCTGTGTTCTGGTAAGGGTATGTGTTGGTTGTGTTGATGAGATGCATGTGTTAACCTACACCTCATGACTGTCCAGTCCAGTCATGGCTGTAGACTGGACTGCCTTCCAGCTTACCACTGTAGCTGCATCCCAGACAATGTGTGGGGTGTGGTGTTAGGTGGGTTTGGCAGTATACATGGCATAGAGATTACATTCCCCCAGTATGGCCACATACACAAAGCTGACATTAGTAAACACCAGTAGCTAACTAGTGGACATGCCTGTATGAGCATTTAGTACTACAAGTACCAATCAATGTATTTAGTTTACTTACTGCTTATGAGGATGTTTTAGACAGTAATGCTCACACATAAATATTTGTATTACGGACGTGACAACACTGGCTATTACAGAAATATAGTAGTTACCTTTAGCAACAATCCACATCTGAGGAGCACATCACATCCTGATAGCTGATTACAGATGATGCAAGTGTCATCAGGCCTGTATCCTTTTCTGGGTATATACTTACATATCCACCAGAACCATTAGCTCTGTTGGGCACGGATACCCACTGCCCAAACAGAGTCAAGTATCAATAGATCAACATGCTCTGGATATAATCAGATAGTGTAAGCCATCACCTATGAAGCAGCTATTACACACGGGCAGCAGTTTCCTACATCTTACACTTCTACTGCAGATGTTACACTGGAGTTAAAGATGATATGCAACTTGTTTCATTACCAGTACTGTGAACAACCTTACATACAGTATTTGCAAGTGGCTGTTAGGTTAGCAATGAGAGGTTAGGCTACACAAACCTGAATGTTCAACCAATGTGTCTCTGCTCTCAATATCCACTCTATGTAGGTGTGCACATAGCCATTTGGGCCAGCCTTGTAACAAGGGTCACTGCACATTTGCATAACATGTACACATGCACAGCTGTTATTGCTTGCAAACTATACTAGAGAGGTGGATATTACATGTCTTATGTGCATGGATAGTTACGTAGCTCTTCAATTTTCTTTGCTATCATGCTGCTAAACTGTCCGATGACTACAATTCATATGTATCCTGTTAATGAGTATTGCAATTGCCAGTAGACATAACTAATGTTTTCATAACATAACAGAAATGTTATGTAAAATGGAATACAGATCTGCCTAGAATAGTGTACATTACACATTTATTGGCACAATATCCCATAATGCAAATCATATTTGTACAGTAAGCCCAACTTTGACATGTTCAGCTCACGAATACACCCATACATATGTCTACTGTTACAATATATCAACATATACTATCCCCTGTTATAGCACATACTTGTTGGGCCAACCCTGACACTGACAGTGACTGGAAAAGAATTGGTGAATTCCAAGTCCAATATATATCATCCCATGTGGTGTATGAGGAGTTTGCCTTGTGAGCTACAGCAGTACACATAAAGAATACTACAAACATTGCTACTGCTCAACAATACATCACTACAAGATAGCTATGTCCACTATAAGCATTGATTACACCTGTAATTATTACAGAACAGGTACTACATACACAGACATACTAAATGTTATACATGCCTTATTGGTAACTGGAGGTGGTATTGACTGGTATTTTAATCTTTTTCGGTTTGTGTTTCAATCTTCTATTGGGTATTTTGTACTGTTCTGCAGGTATATACAGATGGTTTGAATGTGTGACAAGGCATCATTTTATAGTTAGAGATCAGTAACATGTGCTATCCTGATCACCAATTGGTGTTCCAAAGTAGTTAATTACATGCACATTGGTTGTGCAGCTACTCCATTAACCAATACCATGGCAACAGTGAAGTATAACTGAGTACTCCACTTGGGCGTTGTTCCTTTGCCTTACTTGTGAGGAAGACAGCCTGGAAGTGTTGTCTGAAATCTATTGCAACAGCTGTATGGAGACAAACACAAATATAGTGTGTGTAATGCTTAGAATATTTGGTCTAAATGTGAGTACTGCTGTTATATTTCTCAACATTGCTACTTGTGCAGGGTTTGTCTGTACCTAATACTTCTGCATATGTTTCAGTCTGGCCAGGATGTTTGACCAGCTCAAGGCTGTATGGCTATGCATATAATGTTAGGGGGTTTACAGTGTGTTCACCAGACATCTTTAGTTTGGTGTAAATGTGTATCATACTGTGCTGATAATCAGTAATTGGTAACACTTCCTGGTGTAATTACTTTTCAGCCATCTCAAATAGAATTAGTTCAAACAAACCCTGTAACATCAGCGGCTGTTCCATTGTATAACAGCAACTATTTCATATAGGGCCATGTTAGTGTGTCTCTGTCCAGGTATGTCAAGGTTTCAGCAGATGTCGTACAGTGGGTAAATAATTGGTTATGGTATGACAGTATATATTGTTGTAATTAGTTTGGGTGTGGGGGAGATGTTGGTGGGTGTACATAGCAGATGGAGGTGTGTATGAATTGCTTTTATGCATATTCTATATGTGTGTGGGTGTTCTTTCCCTATGTGAACACCTATCCTTTAGTGGACTAATACTATGGTAATTGCAGGCTGATTCATTAAGGCACTGTTAAATGTTTCCTGTATAGCATGCAGGTCATGTTAGTCCTTGAATCCTTTTGGTAATAGATCGGAATGTAATAAAGTTTTGCTAAATGAAAGATGTCTGTGTATTTCTGTCATGGATATTTGCAGTCATTGTAGTTGTGTTGGTGACTAACCCTATTTGGTTCATGTCCATAGAACATATTTGTAATAGTGTATTGGCATATACTCTTCATATGTTATGTTCATATTGTTTGGGGGTGACAGAATGTGTGATTGCTATGCTCCATGTTATACTCAGATTTGAACACGTCAGATGCTGTATACACACATGTATGCATGTATATATATATATATATATATATATATATATATATATATATATATATATATATATTATTGCATATGTTTATATATACCTCCATAGAGGAGTAGATGTTTTTAACCTATCTATATATCTACATATATGTATATCTCTATATATCGACATGTATCTCTCTCTCTCTCTCTCTCTCTCTCTATATATATATATATATATATATATATATATATATATATGTACATCTGTATGTGTATATATATATATATATATATATATATATATATATATATATATATATATATATAGCATGCACCTTTCATTGGGTACATGGTGGTTTGTCCTATTTCCACTCAATCCTCCCTTTTGTGTTTTTACCTGTCTGAATACAGAACTGGCATAGGTACATCTTAGGTAGCTTACTGGTAGGTTACTCTGAGGATGGTGTACATGTTTGTGGGTTCTAATGCTGGAAATGGTTATTATTTTACCTCTCAGAGCAGGCACTGGTAGGAAAGTGTCATTAACGTACATTTAAGCAGTTGTAAGCAGGTTTGCCTGTGGTCTGCTTGACGGTAAGCAAAGGTTACACCTGTGAAGCGCTTATCCATTTAACCGTGTTTTAGCACCGCTTACCATCTCTCAAACCCATGCAAAACTGCTCAAAACATTAATCAGCCTACATCCAACAGCCCTTATTCTGGCCCTCAAAATAAATTAACAGACCTTGAACCCTGGACCATGAACACCACAGTCACTGACTTTACCACTAAGACGTCTGAGATATGTACAAATGTTATTGTGTTTAGAATATACATTTTACTACGGGCATTCCTTACTATTGATAACAAATGTAACAGTCAGTAGGCGTACATTTGTATGGTACTTGTTAATATTCATATGTTTGTGGAATTAAGTGTTGCAATGTGACCTGACAGGGTGTATTATGGATGAAAATGTTTTTTGTTTTGTGTCCTTTTTTTATTGTCCCCATACTCCATGTATACCCCTCCAGTTCACTTATTGAACATCCAACCCAGGCTCTCCTTGATGCATAATTTCATTACCCATCATTCCTCCCTCACCCCAATATCCACATACACAACAACCATCCCTTCTATGGTGAATTAAGTTAATATTAATAGTTATAATACCAGAGCTGCATCTGTTTTGTGTACACTTCAATTCCTTTGGATTGCTTTTGTGTCATGAAGTGTGTTCATAGATGTTTATATATATATATATCTGTGTGCGGACATCACTGACATGTATATATATATATATATATATATATATATATATATATATATATATATATATATAGATATATATATATATATAGTATTAATTTTTAACAGTTATACATATGTAGACTTGTATATTTTGATTCACAAACTGCAGTACATTACAATGTACTGTACATATGCACACAAAGTGACTGTCCCATTTGTGGTCAGTACTGTGGAATGCCTATAATAAAAGATGTAGTCTAAAGACCATGACACCTGTATACAGCTCAGATGGCTTAGTAGCAAGTCTCATGACTATGGTGTGCATGGTCCAGGGTTCAAGACCTGCGATGCTTTAAAAATGTTTTTACTCCAGAATAAGGCTCATTTAAGCAGTTGTAAGCATGTTTAAAAGTGTTTGTGTGACATTAAAGCAGCAGTTAAACATGGTTAAACAAAATTTAAAAATGTATAACCTGTGTATGCAAACAGGGCCACATCTGCTCACTACTCAGGATATATACATTTCAGTGAAGTAACATCTCACTATGTGCTCACATAACATTACAATCTCTGTTGACTTTACTCTCCGGCACACTTGGGTTTATATGGGTGTTTCAAATATTTATTATACTGAAAAATACTACCTAAATATGCAAGCTGTGGTTAAGGTATACATTTTAACATGAAAAACATCTCTGACTTTATTGGGATTTGAACCACAAATGCACAGATACTATGCGAATACCATAACCATTACACTATTGGCATTAACATTGCTTCAGCCTATTTCCTATTTAGATGATTTCTATGTGTAAGCTAGGCTAAGCAAAGGGCAGAGGTGCCCAAACCCACTGAGCTTCACTTACTCTTGAAATCAAAACATAGCAAATGAAATGAGAGACTATAAATTAAATTCCTAACTACATTAGGCATAGCCCCTCACTGACTTCAAGAGGAACCTTGATGTGTGAATGGGTAACAGAATATACACCCCTGGGATCATGTGTCTCAGAACCATACAGCCAGGTGTAGGGGGAACCCCTCCAGTTTTATAGCTGCAAGACCTGCTGGGAAAATAGAATAGTGTTGATTTTTCACATTAACATGTCCTTTTTAGATCACAAAGTGCCCATATCACCCTCCGCCACCCTAGTCTTCAACAGCTTCCGTAAACTCTGACTGGAATCACTTCATTGGCTATGCTTGATAGATGCTCTGTACTTCATCAATGGTGCAGAGAAAGCCAATACACTGTAGCTATGCTTCTAAATGCCCATGGGCAGATAGCCTACTACCTATCTGTGAACTTCTAAAGTGCAGGCCATCACAGAAATAATATGTGAATAAACAGAGCTTTCAGATCACAATATACAGTGAAAAATCACCATGTAGTCAGAAAACAGTTAAGTACAGCAAGAACATACAGAACACTGATGCTTAATTAGTCCAAAAGCCTATCTTGGAAGCTAGAAGACTTGTATCAGTTTAAGGCTTTCTATTGCTTACTAGTAGGTTACCAACAGGAAAGATGAGAAACAAGCACAGATGGGAAACATGCATGCAACAAAATGATACCAGCTTGCATGTATCAGCCTTAGGCTTTTGAATACTGGCGAAGGCTATTGGCGCCACCATGGTGCCTTTTTTAGGCAAGTCTTACAGGTGAATCCCATGCCTGTAAACAACACAGTAGCAAAATCAATGAGGGCTATGCTACTCCATGCCAGGAGTTGTAATCACAAAATGCATGCACTCACAGCACTCCTCAGTATGGACAACGTCAACATCTGTGCAGTAACTGAAACCTGTTTTAAGGCTAATGAGAGCACACCAGCACTATCGGACTACAACCCATGCCACACATTTCGACCACAGGACATGGACTGACACAGACATGGAGGGGGTCTATCCATATTCATCAGGGATACCTACACTTCCAGGTTAGTGGGGCAGCATGATACCTCTGAGATCATTGATGTGCAGCTAACATCAGCCACAACTGCAGTGCAAACTGTGGCATGCTACAGATCACCCTTCATGACCCAGGACCACCACTCCACCTACCTGGAGTCAGTGGAAAACATGACAGTCCTACTGAACACCCTGGTATTGGTCAATTTCAACTACCCTACCATTAACTGGGAAACTTACTCAAGTACTCACTTCCAGGCCCAGCGCTTCCTGGAATTTATCACCTCAAATGCCCTGTATCAGATGGTAAACTCCCTAACCAGAGGTGGAAACATACTAGAAGTGGTAATCACCAACATGAGTGACAGGTGCACCACAGCAGAGGTAAACCGGTCACTGGTTAGATCTGACCATGAACTATTCACTGATGATTTCCACACCCAACCATCTCCTCCACCCAAGGTAACCACAGTAAAAATCTTTCCTACAGCTAACTTCACACTACTAAAGACAGAGGTGGGAGGATTCACAGCCCCCGCAGTAAGGGAAAACACTGCTCAAGATACAGAAAGATTTACAAATGCACTCTATAAGCACCTACAAGGATGTATTGATTGTGCCATCACTGGTAAACCAAGACTCGCTCCTCCAAGACAAAGACATCAGTCTGGTGGACCCCTGCAATAAACAGGCTATACAACAGAAGTAGGACAGTAGTCCAGAAAAACAGCAAATCCCAAGAAGGGCAGACATCCATGACCAGTATTAGTAAGAAACTTAGGCCCCTCATGAAATCATCCAAGGCTAACTTCAACAGGAAAATAGGCAAGGATTCAAAAGATAACCACAAATCCTTCTTTACCTATGTCAAGGGTCTTAGTGATAACACACACATATTTGCACTGTGCCAGTGCAATATAGCACAAAATATACTGAACCTACTAATATCACCAACATTCTTGCAGATACATTCATTGCAAACTTCACCCCCTAAAGAGTCCACAACAATACCCGTAAAGTACAGTATCCCAGACATCAGAGATACACAGGTGGAAATAGCCCTCTCAAACGGCAAAGCACAGTATCAATGGAGGCAGATGGTGTCCCAGTCTGCAACTTCCTAACACTTCAAGACGAACTAACCCCCCACCTAATTAAGCTTTTCAACCTCAGCCTCTACACAGGCTACATGCCCATAGAATGGCACATAGCAACGGTTATTCCACTCCACCAAGGTGGAAACACAACTGACCATGGTAACTACCACCCCATAAGCCTGACTAGCCTGGTCTGCAAAGCTATGGAGTGCATCCTCATGGCACTCATTAACAAAGACATTGGCCCAGGTCAGCTTGGCTGAGTGCAGATCAAGCCTACTGAACCTGTTTGATGTCTTACAGACAGTCACCAAGGCATTAGATGAGGGAAGAGGTGGTTCACCCATACTACCTGGACCTCGCCAAGGTTTTTGACACCATTCCTGACTCAGGTATTATTGATAAACTCACCAGCCTGTACATGAAGCCATGCATCACAGGATGGATTGCCAACAGGCTTACACACAGAACCCACATGGTAAGACTTGCAGCCTCCAGGTCCACCTCTTAGCCAGTCACAACTGGTGTTCCATAGGACTCAATCCTGGGACCCCTACTGTTTGGCACATACTTCTCAAAGGTACAGGCAAACACAGGTGGACTACGGTAGTCCATGTTTGGCAATGACTGCAAACTGGGAGCCATAATTGATAGTCCAGCTGACACAGACATCCTTCAAAGGGCTTCACAGAGACCAACGCAGGGTGTCAAAGTCATGGCCTCAAGCCAAGTGCCACAAACTGCATGGTCATTCCATATGGGAAAAACTAAACACCCACATATTAACACATAAATGGCAGCCACCTTAATACAGACGGGATAATAGGGGATCTGGGGACTAAGGTAGATAGTGATATCTCCTTTAACAATCATATCACCAACGTAGTTAGGACATCCTTTTATGTAGGCCATCTGATTACTAAAGGGTTCACATCTAGACATACTAAGGTTATAGTGCCCCTTTACTCATCACTCATCAGTCCCATCATAGAGTATGATAACCCATTTGGGATATACCTCAGAAGACACATCCGACAGCTGGAAGGTACATGAACGTACCTCGCCAAGAGGATTACTGGCCTCAAACATATGTCCTATGCAGCCAGACTGAATAAACTCCTACTTTACTCAGTGGCATCTTGTTTACTCAGAGATGATATCTGCTGGCCAACAAAGCCATGTCCAACTCAGGCTTAATGGATATACTCCACCTATGGGAATCCATGTCACAGTGAGCCACACGCTGTAGTGAGCTAAACCTTGCCACAACAATAACTAGAACATGCTGGTGGGACGGATTCCTGTCGCAGAAACTCCCCATGCTTTGAAACAACATCCCTAATTACATTACACAGAGCCCCTCACTAACACTCTTCAAGAGAAAACTTGAAGAGTGGATGGGGAACAGTAGATACACCCCTGGGATCCCACCATTGGCTCTGCTCTACAGAGGGGCAGTTAATTAATCAATGGGGTGGCAAAAGTTGATACATTTTGGCTAGGCTTATGAATGCCCTTAGGCAGTTAACCAAGTACCTACCTATGAACCTATGAACCTATACATGCAGTATCAGCACATGTTAATATCTTAATTTACTGTTCAGGTTTTGACTTAACTTGTGACAATAGCAGCTGTGTGTGCAATAGTTGAGGGCTGCCTATGTTGGATGCACACAGTAGACTGCCTATACATGACAATTTACAGGTAGTCTTGTGTGTGTGCCATCTATTTCTACTGTGTGTGCAGGTGGAGAAAGGTGTCTATCCCTAGGTGCCTACACTGTCAGTGTGTGTGCTATATGTTCCCTCCTTGCTAAGGCATGGGCTTACTGGGCATGTCTCCGTCTGCCTACTGGGGCTGGCTCAGGGTGTTCATGGTCTGAGTACCACTGAGCCTGTGGGGCCCTTGGTAATGGTGGTGGGCTATGAGGGTCTTCACCATTCTGTCCCTGCTGCAGCTGTTTCTGCAGGATCATGTTGTGTAGCATGGCACATACTATGAAGGTGTGGGCTCACGCACCTGGAGAGTACTGCAAGGCTCCACCAGATATGTCCAAGCAATGGAACTGTGATTTAAGCATCACAAACACACATCTATGATGATTCTGGTTTGTGCATGTGCCTCATTATGATGTTCTTGCATGGGTGTGTGTGCATTTCTGATGGGAGTCATCATCCACGGTTCCAGTGCATAGACAGCATCCCCCATCAGGTGGCCATTTGAGATGCCCCCCCCCAAATACCTGATTCAGCTGTGAGGCATGCCACATGTGAGAGTTGTGATAGCTTCCAGGGCTGCCAGCACACACATCCATAATAATGCCCTGGGCATTGCACATGACCTGGCAGTTGATGGAGGAGTATCGCTTGCGGTTTATGTAGTGCCTACCCTGCTGACTGGGTGGTGACTTGATGTGTATGTGCATGCAGTCTATTGCACCCAGTACCTCCAGGTATTCTGCCACATGGTGGAAGAGATGCATATTACTGGCCATCTCCTCCTGCATTCGGGGGAACTATATGTGCTCATTGGCATGTGGTAACATGACATCCAGGAACTGGTGAAGTACCCTGGATGCTGATGTCTGTGAGATCCCCTAGTATTCTCAGGCTTACACATACCTTCATATCCACTGGGATGGGTTCCCCTCTGTTTGTTCTGGCTCTGAGGCATGGCCAGTGCAGCTCCACAAGTTGCTGTATGGTGTCACTGTCCACCCTGTAATGCCCCTACTATCTCCAGATCATGTAGCCCCTGGTAGGTTACCCTGGGTCTGAACACTCTTCTCCTCCTCTGGTGCCTGAGGTGCTTGTCAGCATCATCCTCCACACCACCTTCAGTCTCCAACACATGCTGGTGGATCAAAGCTATGGCAGCCCCTAACATGTACATATTAAAAGTTCCCTGTATGTATACACCAATGGTGCAGAGTGTATGGGAATACACAAGTGTGCGTGAGGTACTTTCACACTTTATACTTTTGTGCTATGGATGCTGTTGATGTCATGGGCTGTGTATGAGCAATTCCAGCTGCAGGGTATCTTAATTATGGGTTTTACAGTGAGTACAGCAAGTGTGGGGCCTGTAGTGTGGAGCTATGCTTGCCTGCCTTGATTAATCTGTTGCTCTTTAATTCACTTTTACAACTGGATCCCCTCCCATTGTCAGGCATGCATCCACCTGCCAACCTTCTTGTTTTGTACTTTCCCTACCCAGTCATGTGTTGCAAAATGTGTTTTGTAGCTGATATAATGCAATTCTGCTTTGTTCTGCTGTGACACTTTACTGTTTTCTTTGCAGAAGAGCCCCCTCCCATTTCTTGTTCTGCAGGTAGCTGCTTGAAGCCTTGTTAGCTATTGTCAATGGCCCACTGTAGGTTCCTAGGTGTTAATTAGTCATTTGTACTCCAGTTTCCCTGCTGCAGCATTTCCTTATTTTTTTCCTATATCCTTCCTGTTTCAGCTCCAGTGCGTGCCGCGCAAACCATTTACTGAGTTTAAGTGCATTTTAATCTTCGTTCACATGCATACTCGGTTACCTTGTGTGCTCTCAGCTAAGCAAAGCTATAGCCAGTTCAACAAACCCCTTTCCTGCAGCTTTGCTTAGCTATGGGAAAACCGGATTAGCAATGCTCCAATCTGCTTACAGCAAGGGTGACACACCCCACTCTCGATGTCATTTTTATCTCAAGGGTACACCTCAGTGTTATAACGCTATGCTGTGAGGTGCATCCTTACACCAATGGGGAATCTGTGATTCACTATTACTCCTCTCATTTGCTGGCAGGTCCACCTTAACTGATTTTACTGCCTTACCCTGTGCCTAGCCCCAGCTAAATAATACAACAATAACTCTTTCGACCACACACCTTCATCCTTCAATAACTGCATAACAAACCTGTCAAAATCATGCAACGCCCTACCTTAAACCTTCCTTCTAGACACCACCCAGAAATGTTGCACCAACTTCTTGATCCCTGTAGTACAATCTGCCACACCTTGTTTGGCACCACCATGAGGTCCTCTGCTGCCATCACGGCCAACTGCCAAAAGTCAGAGGTTGGCATAGTGATTAAAATGCTTACCTTACAAACACAAGGTGCAGGGTTTGAATCTCACATGTGGTAATTGTGTAGGCTTGAAATGGCCCACAGAGGCAGTTAGCCTAGTACTAGACTATGAAACTGTAAATCTGGAAAAAGGGAGACAAACTATCAGCAATCCCATTTCTCACCCACTGTACGTGCACACCTATGAAGGAAAAGTTAATCAACAAACTCTGCAGCACTAACTTATGCAATACCAAACAATAAACACTCAGACATAGCAGTCTTACCCTGTAAAACTCACACAAGTGCAACATTGTTTGAATTAAAAACTACCCTCTTGCCCCACAGCCATTCCTGCCACACCACTGATGCCATCCAAATCGGCATCAATTCCAAAAAGGCAAACTCCCACCTGTGTTCCTCCAGCCACTCAGGTGATCATGGCAGTGCAAACCACTGTCCCCCCCAAAACGTGCCCATACCATTGTCCTCTGCCACATCAGTGAAAAGCTGTAACTCCCATTGCCCTACCCAATCCAACTGCCAGAAGGTGATGCCATTAAATTGCTCTAAAAACTACAACCACAAAGTTAAATCCTCACGGGCCAATTTGCCAATTCTCACCCAATGGTGTTTACTTTTACCCCCTTTCAATGGAAAGACTACCGACCTACAAAATGTCCATCCCGGGTGAACAGCCTGACAAGCAAAATTCAAGAGTCTTAATAGTTCCATAGCATCCTTCACCCGGATATTGTCCTTAGCCTTCATCCTAACTTTTTTCTCTTTTAGCCTAGGTACCTTTTCCCCTAGGCAAGCAAAACAAACCCTGTTCCACATCCACACTCAACCCCAGAAAATCTAGTACTTTCATCAGACCCTCCAACTTGTGATTGGCCAATGGCACCCCCAGTTCCATGCACATCCTCACAAACTCCCACATAGCCAACACCATTTCCTCATTCCCTTCACCTACTAGTACAAAATCGTCCAAATAATGCACCGTCTTCTGCGTATCTACCCACTGCTGCCAAATCCAATGTAAGGCTGTGCTAAACTTTTCAAAAGTAGAACAGGCTGCCAAGCATCTCATTGGCATGGCTTTGTCAAAATAAAACTTGCCTCCCACCACCATACTCAGCAACAGCCAATTCTCCTCTCAAACTGGCAAAAGGTGAAACACAGACTCAATGTCCACCTTAACCAACCATGGATCTTCAAACCTCTAATGGTGCAGACTGCATTTTCCAATGGCACATAACTCAAATTAACCTTCTCCCATGAAATGAAGTCATTGATGGACTTTCCATCAGGGTAAGACAAATAGTGAATCAAGTGAAATTCCCCTGGCTTCTTTTTATGTACAAATCCCAATAGGGAAACTTTAAAGGGGAATGGAGGGATATCAAATGGGCTCAATAACTGGCCCACCCATCACTCCTTCTCCACCAAATCCTCCAAAATATCCTCCCTCCCTTGCACTGATCTAAAATTCTTTCCAACTACTCCATCACCTACTAATGTAGGCTTAATAGAAAATCCCCTCGAAAAACCCTCAATCAGGTCTGCAGGCACTACTGGCTAAAGGTACTTCTGCAGCATGTCCCACAAGACATGCACCTTAATAGGAGAATGGGTCCCCAAGCCATCCTCTCACACCTTGAAAAGGCCCTCCTCTTTGAACATCAATATACCACTACTGCATGCCCCTTGCAATCCCAGAGATAGCCACCCTAAACAATCTGTCCATCAAATGATGACATTTGCTCCACCAAATGACCCTCCCACCAAACATACTGCCCTGCTAGGTGAACACCTGCACACTTCGAGCAAGCGTGGCAAAATCAGCATGTCACCTAAGCACAATGTTCAGCATTGAAAGCCCACCATACTCCCACACCACCTTACCCCAACCTACTTCTTCTGCTGCCCCCACTGATGCTATCCATCCTAGTGGACAACATATATCAGGTTGTCTCACCTCCCAAAGCATGAACCTTTCAACTGCCTTCCTTTTCCAAAATATATGATCATACCACAATCACACATAACCACCCCGCATCCTTTGCGCCTCCTGTATAGTCAAACAATAAGCCAAGAGCAGAAGCGCCAAAGCACTATCCTTATCCAACCATACTGCCATGTAGTAAACAAATCTCAAAACCCAATTCTCCCATGTTCTTGGCTGCATTTTGCCCACTTCAACCAAGGGCTGCTAAGGCTGCCAACAAGTCTTTTCCATTCGCTGTCTTGGCTTCCAACAATTATTGGAACCCATATGCATAAATTAGCTCAAAAATTTCCACATGCTCTCCTTTCCAAATATTTTGTTTTACAGAAGAGGGTATGTGAGGACTTAGGATGACTGCTGCACCCCCTTACTCCAGAGCCTGTGTATCTAGCCAATCCCCAGGTCGCATCCCAAAATCTGATCCTATGTCATCTAAATCAGAATTGGCATCTTCCCCCCAGTGATGACGAACTACCAACTCTGGTTAGACTGTCCATACCTGAAGTATGTTCCCCAAAGCCATACCCATCTCCCACTAAGCTCTGCATACCCACACCACCATCCACCAGGCCCTCTGAAGATGAATGTGAGCTGCTAACCCCATCACCCGCTCTATGGGTCCCTTGCTCCCTACCCCCCACAATGACTGCTCCAGCCACCCCCCCCCAGTATAAACTGTAGAATCATTACCTGCAGTCGATGCTGAATGTAATGTCAAGACCTCCACTGTCATCTTCTTGCTGGGCTGTGACTGGCGTGTACTTTTTTCTCTGGCCGCCTGCTTACCCCTCAACATTTGCCATCCCTTACGAGTGGCTTGACCCTGCAGCACTGCTTGGCATCTCTCAGTAAAAGTCCTCCACCTGGGCCACAATGTCCACCCACCACTCCCGCAAAGCCTGAACATTAGCCATATCAACTTTTGACACCTGAAATGAGATAGGAACACTGTAAGCAGGTGAGCCAGCCAAAAAAAAAAAAAAGTGAGGGGGGAGTAGTGCCATCACTGGACTTTCAATCACCAACCCCCTCTGCTTACTGTCAAAACCCCTGGGTCATCATTGAGCCTTTAGAATGATAAAATAGTCATGCAAGTACCAAACTCCATACCCTTCTGGAACTCCTCAGACCCCTGTTCATCTCCCCATCACCAGCCATTCCACCTGCACCCTTCCCCTCCCATTACATGAAGGAATCACTTTACCCTCAAATAAATATCTCCCAAAACTAAATACCTCTGCCACATGTCAAACCTGGAACACTATCAACTACATCACACTACTTTAACCCACCACACAACACAGGCTTTGCCCACCATATTTGCTTCCCTATGAGTAGCAACATCCTGCATAATGCTAATTACAGTTTCCAGCATGGAGCCTATTAATCGTCTCATGCCATTACTATATCCCAAACCATGGTATTCACACAATGAATAAAGCAAGATGAACCCTTTATACTGATACCCCTAAAACATGCTCAGCAACCCCTCTGCTCTTGTCTCTTGTTCAGTGTATAGCAAGTGTCAAACCCAGTGATTATTTATACTCATTGCCCCCTGACTTGTTTGTGCTGCCACTCACCTCCACTCCTTGCCTTGTCAGGCAACCCCTCTGGTCTTTCCTACCCACAGGATCAGTAAGGGTGGAATAAGTAAAGTTTTTTTTTTATACATCTTTATAATCTGTATTTCTGTACTTGATGGCTTTGGGTAATAAACGATTGACGTACTTATGACCAACAGGTCATATGAAGTAGCTTCTGACTTAAAACTAGCTTGTGCCTGCTACAGATAAATTGTGCTCGTTGATCCCCTGTAAAATCAATACTGAGCATGTGCAGAAGTGGCTGTTACATGCAGGTGACTCATTGCCAGTAAAAAAAACACAGCCATACTATCTTACCACAGCCAACCTCAAGTTGTCTTGGATGTGATCCTGCCTCAACAAAATCACACCAAAATGTGTTCCCTGAGGCAGTTCCTAACACTCAAAACCCCTAAGAGCCACTCCATCCCTACCTCACTTCCTCCCTCCATTCTTCCAATATTAACCCTTCCTTATCCTAACTGCATTTACAGAGCTTACCTTTTTTCCCATCATCTCCAACCCCAAGCCTCCTTTAACTAATCATCTGCCCCCCATTAAAGATGTCCTGTGACAAATTTGTCAGTTCCAAATATAATTTGTCCATAATATATAAAATATAATATAGACAGACCAGTATCATGTTGGTGAGATTTTGTAAAAACAAGGTCTACTGTATTAAGGCACTCACCAAGGTATAAAGATGAAAAAGTTGAAAACCACAAGGCACAATCCACCAACAAACGAGTGAGCAATGTCCGTTTATTATTACATACAAGACTAAGCACTTTCGCCAGCAATCTGGCTTCTTCAGAGTCATTTTAAAACCCATTACATTTTCATTTTTATAGAACATGAATTCAAATCCCATTGGTTGAACCCTGGCCACCCATCAATTAATTTATTATTACCTAACTAATTAATTAAATAAACTTAAAACATAACCTAAACATTACTACACATCCTCACTTTCTATACACCCACATTCTACAATGATTTAATAATACAACTACACAGTATATATAATCTCTAAAATTCATACTTTTTACATATTATACAAAAATTAATTAATTAAATTCACATTAAATCTATCATAAATACCAATATAGTCTGTAAAATGTTCAACAATTTGTGTTTGTCTCAATATTGTAATGTAAACAGATTTAAAAAGTTAAAAAAACAATGTTTTAAGAAAAATGTTTTCTAAAATATAAACCTAACATATTTATAATAAACAGTGAAATTAAAATTAAATTTGCTGTGCTCTAAGCTTCAAAAATGGTTTGAGTGAAATGTAATCATTGAGGCCCGGGGGTCTACATGAGTCTAACCTAATCTGCCATTCCGTTTCTAAGGCACCCACCTTGTTGATTATGTCTCCACCTTCACCACTGTCAACCACCCGTCCAATGACAAAAAATACAAATCTACTAAAATCTGTACAGTTCCTACTGTGTACATAAAGTGTGTTGTGCATATCTTTCTTTTTTATTGATCTATTGTGTTCTGCTATCCTGTCCCACAGTCTCCTAGTGGTCTTACCCACATAGAATGCTTCACATGATGTCCATGATGCCAAGTAAACTAAATTCTTTGTGCAACAGTTACATTGCCCTGGACAAGGAATTGTATACTTATAGCCACGCACACTTACATATTTACTCTCATTGATGTACCTACAACATCTACAAAACCCACACTTCTTCATAACTGATTTAATCCTGTTCTTTTTCCTTTTTTCCAAAATACACTTTAAATTTTCTCCTTTACTGTAAACAATTGTTGGTTTCATACCTAAAATCTTTAAAAAAAGAAGGATTGGACAGTAATGGTGAGGTACGTTTAATATTGAAACATAATGATATGACACCAGAGTTGGTGGGGATTATACAGGATGTTTGGAAATATACTTTAAGTGAGGAAATGAAAAATCAATAAGATCAACAAAAAAGAAAGATATGCACAACGCACTTTATGTACACAGTAGGAACTGTACAGATTTTAGTAGATTTGTATTTTTTGTCATTGGACGGGTGGTTGACAGTGGTGAAGGTGGAGACATAATCAACAAGGTGGGTGCCTTAGAAATGGAATGGCAGATTAGGCTAGACTCATGTAGACCCCCGGGCCTCAATAATTACATTTCACTCAAACCATTTTTGAAGCTTAGAGCACAGCAAATTTAATTTTAATTTCACTTTTTATTATAAATATGTTAGGTTTATATTTTAGAAAACATTTTTCTTAAAACATTGTTTTTTTAACTTTTTAAATTTGTTTACATTACAATATTGAGACAAACACAAATTGTTGAACATTTTACAGACTATATTGGTATTTATGATAGATTTAATGTGAATTGAATTAATTTATTTTTGTATAATACGTAAAAAGTATGAATTTTAGAGATTATATATACTGTGTAGTTGTATTATTAAATCATTGTAGAATGTGGGTGTATAGAAAGTGAGGATGTGTAGTAATGTTTAGGTTATGTTTTAAGTTTATTTAATTAATTAGTTAGGTAATAATAAATTAATTGATGGGTGGCCAGGGTTCAACCAATGGGATTTGAATTCATGTTCTATAAAAATGAAAATGTAATGGGTTTTAAAATGACTCTGAAGAAGCCAGATTGCTGGCGAAAGCGCTTAGTCTTGTATGTAATAATAAACGGACATTGCTCACTCGTTTGTCAGTGGATTGTGCCTTGTGGTTTTCAACTTTTTTATCAGCATTTGCCCTTGTGGGTGAAATTTTGTTGTTTGTTTAATTGCAATACCACTGAAGGTATAAAGATGAATTCAGATTCAACAGTATTAATCTAATTTTCTTATAATTTCATCTCTCTATCACAACTCCCTATCTGTGATGTGAAATGGTGATTAAAGAAAGGTGCCCATTTTATAACAGTGGAAAATCACTTTCCAGACATTTAGCACACAGTGATATAACTCTGCCCACCTTTTTTATCTGCTGCATAATGTTACGAGGTATGGTTAGTTTGATTTCTTCTGTTTGTTTAGTCAGAAAACAAGGCTAACTTATTAGCTTCTAAGCTTTGATGTCTGGAACTGCATGCCTTCTGTATATTTAATTACTTTACATTTTTGCACTATTTTTAGTGGGTAAAATATTTTGTTATTTAGCTATAAAAACTTCTTGTTGGCTGGTATTTCATTAATGTCTACATTTACTACTGGAATTTGTCCATGTATCAACATATCACTGGAAGTTAGAGCAAGGAGAAGAAAACTGAAGTAGTAGTGTTAATAATGAAACTATCATTCATTCCACCAGGGTCCACATATGAAATATTCTACATTGTTTTTGAGGTTCACTTTATTTTTTCACTACTATTAGCATGTCAAATGTTCAGGAAATTTTGTAATTCATCTTATAACAATAACTGAGAATTATAAACATTTCATAGAAAAAAACTACATTGTGCAATTTTATAGTTTTGTCAGATGTAGCAACTGTTTCTCCTGGGTAAGGTGTGGAATTGATATTGTTTCTGTTCTAAATAAACCTTCCATAGTTAATTGATATTTTTGTTGTCAGTTGTCAATAGCCACTTTTTCTTTCACTTTCCAACACTGTGAATTTAGTAGTTGCCTTGAGATGCATAGATGAAAACAGTCTTCACATTCTTTACAGTCAAGGGATTGTCTTCAAATTCTAAACAGCATCTGACCTTGGTCTTATAAAGTTTTATTTAACCAGAATTCCTTGAGAATGTTAAAGACATAATATCGTCTATATATATATATATATATATATATATATATATATATATATATATATATATATATATATATATATATATATATATGCATATGCATGCATGTCTGTATGTATTATGTGTGTTTGTACAAGTATATAAAGTATTATCAGTTTGGGATTTTTTAACTTCTAGATCATTGGGCACGAGTTAGCAAAACAGAATTCAGCCAAACATGAAGTTAGGGTAGGGGAATCCAACTCCAGCAAGAGGCCTGTTACTAGATGTCTCCCAAAGGGCTTGGTACTCAGACCTCTCCTTTTGGAATATACTTCTCTGAAGTCAAGGAAAACATAGAAGTCCTATGGCTGACCAAATTTGCTGATGACTGCAAGATGAGTGCAGACATTGAATCCCCAAAAGATGTCAATATCCTCCAGGCAGGTCTGATACAGACAAATAAAGTTATGGCCCGAAATTCAATGCAAAAAATGTATACTTAACCCTTTGGGAAGATGACTACGCCTACAAATTACAACACTGATAACATGCCCTTAAGAGAAGACCCAGTGTTAATGGACTTGGAAACTTAGGTTGACCGTAACCTGAACTCTGATCACTGTGTATCTATGGTAGTGAGAAAATCCTTCTAAGCGGTACAACTTATAAGTAAGGGTAATTGCTGGAACCTGTGTTCTGAGAGACTGCCTTACAGATTATCTGCAAATATACAGAGCTGAGTATATATTTTTTGGTTATAGAGTTTAATTATTGCTTAGACCTCTGTTGAAACTGTTGTCTCACTGTTCTGAGAGACTGATCGGCAAATATACAGAGCTGAGAATATTGTTTTGGTTTTAAAGTTTGTACTGTTAGTTGTTGCTTAGATCTCTGTTGAAACTGTTTTCCCCACCCCCATTTTCTGCAGTGTCTTCAGTTGGTATAGTAACAGGTGCATTCCAGTTGCTGTGTTCTGAGAGACTGCCTTACAGATTATCTGCAAATATACAGAGCTGAGTATATTTTTTTGGTTATAGAGTTTGTTAATTGTTGCTTAGATCTCTATTGAAACTGTTGTCTCACTGTTCTGAGAGACTGATCGGCAAATATACAGAGCTGAGAATATTTTTTTGGTTTTAACGTTTGTACTGTTAGTTGTTGCTTAGATCTCTGTTGAAACTGGTTTCCTACCCACCGTCCTTATTTTTGGTTTGTAGTTTAAATTTGGTGGCTTTTGCAGTTGCCCGCCGCAGTGTAGATTTGATCTGGGACACTCCCCTAGTCCCATCTCTTTACCACATTCTACCTAATAAACTCTTTCTGCACCTGCTTTTAGTCCTTTTTAATTTAATTGCATTTTTTAAACTGTGTTTGGTCGTATATTGCTGCATACTCAAGTGTGCTAGCTTGCACTGCATGTGAATAGCTTTTACTACTGTTTTTGCTACTTTTCTAAAAAAAAAAAAAAAAAAAAAAGAAAACTGTAAGCCTGTTTCCTACCTTTCCTGTAACTAGTGTTCCAGATACAGATTTGCTGTATCCAGGACTGTATATAAACTTCTGAGTCCCCCAAGCCTTTCTGTGTCGGAGGGAAACCTTCTAGCTTATCAGTGGGAGTGGTAAGCACTAGGTAACCCGTCTACCACATAAGGAGTGGTTCTGGCCCAGAAATTATAGTTATTGGCCATTTGGGCAATCTTCCATCTCTCTCAACTTTCTGATTTGAAAGCCTGCATTTGCACTTGTTTCTGTCCTGTAACTCGTCTAGTGCATATACAGAGTCTTAGTTTTAGCACTTAAATTTGCTTATTCATGCTCAGCACTTGTTCAAAAGAATGTACCCAACACACTAGTCATAAGTGACTCTATAGTCAGGCACACTGATGTCCCACTCACCAGGCTAAACAAGGAGAAGGTCACTGTCAGCTGCCTGTCGGGTGCCAGTATCCACCGCATAACCCATGCACTCAGGTCACTCTACAACAAGTACAAATATGACTCTGTCATTGTCCATGTTGATGTGAATGACCTGAGATGTACCTCCCTGGACTACATGAAAAGAGACATGGAAGAGCTCTCCGATCTTGTAGCCCAAGCAGGTATGACCCTAGCCCTGAGTAGCATTCTGCCATCGCCCAGAATGATACCGCAGTACAAGGACTAAATGATTGACTTCAACAATTGGCTAAGCTTCTGGTGTCATTCTAAAGGGATCCAGTATCTGTCTGCTTGGGATGACATGGTCGACAGACCACGATGCTTTGCCACAGATGACCTGCACCTGTCGCCCCTGGGATTCCGGATACTGGCTAAGGCTCTTGCTGCCCCTATAGTGCCTTTTTTAGACAGGGTTCAGATAACAAATTCACCACCATAACAGGAACAGGCAAGCAAAAACTGAGGGTAATGCTACTCAATGCTAGAAGTCTAAATCTCAAAATGCACTCACTCGAGGCACTCCTTAAAATAGAGAACATCGATATCTGTGAGACCTGGTTCAAGGCTCCAGAGAGCACCCCTGCACTACCAGGCTATAACTCATACCACCATTTTTGGCCATGTAACCTGGATCGAAACACCAAAGGCGGAGGTGTGTCCATATTCATTAAGGATATCCACACCTCCAGGCTAGTTGCTCAGCATAATGTATCCGAGGTTATCCAAGTGCAACTAACTCTGGGCAAAACTGCAATCCAAATTGTAGCTTGCTACAGATCCCCCACCATGCCCCAGGATTCTCACTCCTCTTTTCTTGATGTAGTGGAAAATATTAGGGTTCAACCAAACACCCTAATAATGGGCGACTTCAACTACCCCACCATTAACTGGGAAAACTACTCATGTACCATCTCCTTAGCACAACGCTTTCTAGAATTCATAAACTCCATTGCCCAAGATCAACTTATCCACACCCCCACCAGGAGCAACAATATCCTAGACCTAGTCATTACCAACATGAGTGACCGGTGTTCCACACCTGAAGTCAACTCCTCGTTGGTCCGATCCAACCATAAGATTATCACCCTTGATATCCACATCCTGCCCTCACCCCCCCATTAAGGAAACCACAGTAAAAAATTTCTCCAAAGCCAACTTCATGCTTCTTAAGACAGAAGTGGTGAACTTCATGACATCCATGTAGATGGACAATACAGTTACAACTGCTGAATCCTACACAAATGCACTCTATAAGCACTTACACGAGTGCATGGCTCGTGCTATCCCAATCAGAACCAAGACGCTATCCTCCAAAAAAAGGAAGCCAGTCTGGTGGTCCCCTGCCATAAACAAACTGCACAACAGAAGGAAGAAACTGTTGCAAAAGAGAGTAAAATCCCATGAGTGGAGGAGCTCCCTGGTCAGCCTCAGTAAGAAGCTGATATCCCTTATAAGATCCTCCAAAGCTAGCTATGTAAACAAAATTGCCACTAAATCCAAGGACAACCACAAAGCATTCTATAGCTATGTCAAGAATCTAGATGGCAACACCCAGATCTGCTCTGAGTTACAGCACAAAAGCATGAAAATTACAGAACCGACTGATATTACCAACATCCTGGCAGATAGGTTCAGTGCTAACTTTACCCCCTCTAACCCCCTAAAGGGCCCACATCTATACAGAAAAAATGCAGAGTCCCTGTTATCACAACTACACAGGTAAAAGCTGCACTCCCTAAAGCCAAAAACACAGCATCCATGGGACCAGACAACATCCCAGGCTATATTTTATATGAACTTCAGAACGAACTGGCTCCCCACTGAAGGACCATGTTCAATAATATCCTTGTATCAGGCTTTGTGCCCACTGAATGGCGCAGAGCAACAGTTATCCCACTCCACAAAGGTTGAGCCACCACTGATCCCAGGAACTATCGAGCTATTAGCCTGACAAGCCTGGTCTGCAAGGCCATGGAACGTATCATCATGGAACTCATAAAAAAAGACATTGGTAACCTCCAAACTCTGGATCCCACCCAGTTTGGGTTTGTGAAAGGCAGATCATGCCTGCTGAACCTGATCGACTTCTTTGAGGCAGTCACCAAAGCCGTGGATGAGGGTAAGGTGGTTCACACAGCCTATCTTGACCTCGCCAAGGCTTTCGACACCATCCCCCATTCTGGAATTATAGCTAAACTCACTAAACTAGGTATAAATCCCTACGTCACAAGATGAGTTGCCAACTGGCTCACTGACAGAACCCACACTGTAAATGTTGCAGACTCCAAATCTGACCTCAAAGCAGTGACAAGTGGAGTACCACAGGATTCTGTCCTGTGACCTCTCCTGTTTGGTATCTACTTCTCTGAAGTGCAGGCTAACACAGAAGGCCTCTGGCTAATGAAGTTCTCAGATGTCTGCAAACTAGGAGCCATAGTCAAGTCCCCAAATGATGTGGACATCCTACAGAAGGGCCTCACTGTGACAGATGCATGGTGTCAGAGCCATGGCCTCAAGCTCAATGCCAAAAAGTGCAGTGTCATCCCCTTTGGTAAAAACTCTGTACCCATGAACTACCACATAGGCAGAAATCTACTTAACACAGAATGCATGATAAGAGACCTTGGGACCTAGGTGGACAGTAGTCTCTCCTTTGATAGTCACATCACCACAGTAGTCAGGAAGTCCTTCTATGTGGTACACCTCATCATAAAAGGGTTCTCATCCAGTAAAAAAGAGGTCATTGTTCCCCTCTACTCATCACTCATTAGACCCATTATAGAGTACAACGCCCCTTTTGGAATGTACCTCACAAGACATCTGCAGCAGCTGGAAAGGCCACAGAACCACCTCACAAAGAGGATTACTGGCCTCAAACAAATGCCCTACACTGACCGCCTCAAAAACCTCCAGCTTTACTCCGTAGCATATCGCCTACTCCAAGGTGATCTCTGGCTAACATATAAAGCTATGTCAAACCCAGAGCTGTTGGACATGCTACACCTAAAGAAATCCCAATCCCTCCGAGCTACATGTTCTAGGGACCTAAATGTTGTCACCACAATAAACAGGACATGTTGGAAAGATATATTCCTGTCCCAGAGACTTCCTATACTTTGGAACAAGCTATCCATCTGTGTCAAGCAAAGTTCTTCATTAGCACTCTTCAAGAAAAATCTTGATGAGTGGATGGGTAATAGGAAATACACCCCAAATATCACTTCTGTGTCTCTGCTGGACAGTGGCACAGAAAAATAACTTTCTTGAGTGGCGTAAGCTATTGAACCTTGCTGGCTAGGCTTACGTAGGCCCTTGGGCCGATAGCCTAGTACCTACCTATGAACCTATGTATCTATGACATCTAGATCTAAGGAGATTATAGTTCCACTATACTCAGTTATCATTAGACCAATAATCAAGTACAATGTACCCCTCTGCATGTACTTAACTGTGCATTTGCAACATGGCTCACTAAATGAATACAGGGTGTAAATCATTTGTCCTGTGATGACCACCTGAAAGCCCTGTCCTTTGCAGGATCTCCTACAGATTACTGAGAGAAGAGCTATGTCTAACCTACAAAGCATTCTCTAATCCAGCTCTGATGGATCTGCTACACATTCTCAAAACAAACAGCATTAAGATTACCCGATCTAAGGATCTAAATCTCGTCTGTGACATAAACAAAACATGTTGGACGGATACAATTGTCTCTCAGAAACCACCCCTTCTCTGAAACAGACTCCCCATTCATGAGAAACAGAACTCTTCTTCAAGCTTATTCAAATGCAATTTGGACTGATAGATGTGAAATCGTAAATTCACCCCTGGTTTGTCACCTGTGGCACTTAAGGACAGAAGTAGTTTGTTGATGCACTACACTGCAGGCATATACCAAAGCTATTCTAGCCCATGGGCATTGATAATAGGGAAATTTGGGGTCATGAATGGCTAAGCTGAAAAAGGCTCTAGGGCTGTTAGCCCAGTCCCTTCTTATGATCCTTTGAATTTGGGATGGTCTTTAACATGCGTCCTGCAAAGAGCTGAAGTACAGCTTTTCCGGTTCTTAACATTTAGTGACCCTGGTTTTGATTGATCTTGCCCAGTTTTCCAGGACTCTATGAAATCCATTTTGATGATACACAGAGCACCTGCATATACATACATACATGCATGCATGCACACATACATACCTACATACAGTGTGTGTGTGTGTGTGTGTGTGTGTGTGTGTGTGTGTGTGTGTGTGTGTGTGTGTGTGTGTGTGTGTGTGTGTGTGTGTGTGTGTGTGTGTGTCTGTACACATATTTATATATTCAGTCACAAGCACATGCAGCTGATGCAGGGCTAATCCCAGAGAAACAACATGAAGCTTCACTGGGGCCTGAGTAATTTATTTTAATGAAACCCTAACACCTAGACAAGAAAGTGGTGTCAATACAGTAGTGCTTACAGTAAGTGCTTCAAAAATGTACAGTATTCTACAATCTTCATATTAAACTTCTCTGGAGCTTGAGCCTTCCAGACTTTAAATACCCAGGGTTTATGAAGAATTGTTCACAGTCCACTGCACTTAAGTGCTCAGTTGTTGACAGTTGTCTATCCAAAATATGGGGAAGACAACAGTAGATGATGAAGAATGAGGAAGATCATAAAGCCCTTTTCCAACCTGCTTCTTAATTATTCATTTGCAGGGAGCATTGACTGAATTTAGACTGGAAAGCTTCTGTGTGGTCAGAGCTTTACTAACTACAAGCAAAGAGTTTTCTTCCGTTTCGTATTCTTCAGGGCTGGACTGCTGATAATGATACAAGGCAAAACAAAGTTACTGCACTAGATGTCATGTATAAGATAAGCAATGCAGTATTCTAAGCCAAAACAATGTTACAACACTTGATAATGATTTAAGCACAATCTGGAGTAGACAATAAGAGACAACAGAAAAGGAAGAAAAAGCCACAAAGTCCTTTTACCATCTTTTTTTAGCTGACTTAATGTACTATGAGGGCATCGTTATTTTTTAGGACTGGGTCTGCAGTACCATGCCTCTGGGTAGAACAAAGTCTTCCATGTAACAACTATCTGAACTTGGGTTCTTTGAAATATTGGAGTACCTACTTTTGATTGGGCAGTTTCTGCAAGGTAATTAGCTGTAATTTCTGCAAGGTAATTAGCTGTAATTTCATTGGCTGACTTCTGCAAGGGCAAACCTTTATAGACTAAATTGCAGACTAAATACCCAGAGTTCAACAGAGAGTTCAGCATGCTGGTATGTAGAGTGTAGCAGTGGAAAGCAATGTTCATTCTTTTAGGTAACTTGAACAAGAGACCAGTCTGTAACATGTAAGGCAATCTCTACATCTGTATTGTACATAATATAAATTTCGACTGCCTTTTTTCTCAGCTTAGTAGCACTTTGTTAATAATTTTATTTTTGCCTTATTGCATGCAGTAGACATGTTTTCTCCTTTTTAACCTACAGACTTAGTGAATGGAATTCTTTGGTTACATATTTAAAACTTAGCACTATTGTTCTGCTGACTGCAGCATAATGATATTTAAGTAATATTGGGCTGATGTGCCTTGCTGCTATAGTATTGCTCATAAATAACAATAGGTAAGCTAAGACTGCACTGCTTCTAGTACTATTTCAGGTGAATTTTTTACTGTTGCAAATTACTAATGATAAATATATGGAAACCAAATTAATGCATTTTCTCATTTCTTGACTTTTTATTACCGGTATTGCATTTCTGTATTTTACTGATTGTTGTATTGTTATAGTTTGTAAAGCTGCTGCTCTAAAGTGTTGTACTAGAGAGTATTGGATTTTACTGTCAGATACACTTTTTGCTGCCTGTGTTGATTACTCTAGTATTAATGCATCATTACTCTTTGCTTTACAGTTATTATCTGTATATGTTACTCTGTAGTCATTTCGTCTGCATCCATTTAGACTATCTGTGCTCAATGCGGCTACTAGTTAGGTAGAGAAAAATGTAACTTATCAGGCCCACCAGCATTGCATCCACCCATGGTAATATTTTAATACTGACAGTGTTATCAGGCAAAAGACTGGATAAAAATTGGATGATTACTAGTTGTCTTTCCAGAGCCCTGAATAACAATGTAAGAAGAGTTCTTAGAACCCTTTGCCCTGGCAAATATAATTATAACTTTGAAGTAACCTACATGGGGCTAATAAGCTTAGGTACTCTATGCAGAAAGTCATTCAGAAGAATATGACTGATTGTGCTCTGCATGTGTCTGAGGCAAGGCATGCTGATTCTGAGTGGTATTATTTTATTATCACCCAGAATGATACTGAGATTCAAAGACAGCATAATTGGATTTAATACTTGACTATGCAGCTGATGTCATTATATAGGGATCCAGTATATGTCAGTTTGGGATGCAATGGAGGGGGGGGGGCAAACTCTCCTGCTTTGTCAGGGATGTTCTATACCCCTGTCACTATGGCTTTCACACTCTGGACAAAGCCTTTGCTGCCTTCATAGTGCAATCTGTTACACATTACAACCTACTAAATTCTAATTCTGTATGTATTAAGATAGCTTTACTCAATGAGAAGAGGCTTAACAAAGAAGTACAAACTTAAGGCACTCTTAAAACTTGAATATATCCATGTATGTGTAGTTACAGAGACATGGTTTCAATGCAATAAAATAACTCCCTTGTTTTCTGCATTTAGTGTCTAATCATGTCTTTAAACCTACTGGCAATCACAGTTGAATATCAGTATTTATCAAGGATATAATCACCATACAAGTAATTCTTCATAACCCCAAATCTGCACCCCTAAATGCCAAATAAAAAAAAATGTTCATAGCTAGCTATATAACACCCTGGATGTCATCGTCAGAATGCTATAGCTATAATAATGCCTTAGCTAAAGTCCACAATAAACCTAGCATCTTTCAAATGTGGACTTCAGCTATCTGCCGGTAAACAAGCTGACCTACACCACCAGTGCTCAGCATGCTAAACACTTACTTGATATTATAAATGATTAACTTCTTTGAACAACAGCTAACATCTTACTTGAGCCCCAAATAATCTTTATCTTGTCATCCAAAAAATGGTCACTTCTTGCACACCTCCATATGTAACATTTTCCTTTGTTAAATCATATTATAAACCAGTGCCCTTTTTCTGTAAAACTTGTCAGATGTAAATAGCTCTGTGCTGAGACATTTCAGAAAAGCAAATCTTAACCATTTACTTGATGAACTAAATAAATGTTGCTGTAATCCATATCTGAAGGATACCACTGATAAAGCCACAGCCTATGCTCCTGAGTTCTACTCCCACAAAACCATCCCTATCTACAGCAAATATAACAAGATTTTAAAAAGCCCTATACAGAACACATATCTAAAAAAATTACATAAAAAAATAAAAAAATGACTTACTGCTTATTAGAGGTCTCTTTCTGAGATCTACCAGTGATGAAACCTGAGCACATAAGACCCTTATATACTTTTTCATCATCTAATGCCCCATCCATATTGTATGTATCAGACAATGTGCAGTATGTGCTGGAGCCTTTACAAGCCTAGCCCGTAGACGTTCCCTGGCATCATGCCGCTGTCAGTTCCTGGTGCTTCTATTAAGTAGAGCCACTGGAGTGATCCACGGGGTGAACATTCTGTTTTCCATCCACTCTTCAAGATTTCTCTTGAAAAGGGCCGGTGAGGTGCTCTGTTTGATATGTATGGGAAGTCTGTTCCAGAGCATGGGCAGTCTCTGGGTTATGAACCTGTCCCTCCAGCTTGTTCTGTTAATTGTGGTAATGAGGTTGAGGTCCCTGGACAGTGTGGTATTGATGGATTGGGATTTCATTAGGTGTAACATTTTTAACAGGGCTGGGTCAGAGATGGCTTTGTAAGTCAAGCAGAGATCGCCTCTTAATAGACGATATGAGACAGAGAAAAGCTGGAGTTTATTTGAGTTTGTCCCTGTAGGGCATGTGTTTAAGACCTAGGATCCTCTTTATGAGGTACTTTTGTGGCCTTTCCAGCTGTTGCAAGTGTTTAGTGAGGGACATGTCAAATGGGGTATTATACTCGATGATTAGTCTAATGAAGGAAGAGTAGAGAGAGATGATGACCTCTTTCTTCCTGGATGCAAAATCCTTGGTAATGAGATGTGCCACGAAGAAGGACTTTCTGACCATAGTGGTCAAAGGAAAGGTTGCTGTCAACCTGTGTCCCCAGATCTCTTATAATTCCTTCAGTGTTCAGTGGGCAACCATCAGTGTGGTAATTAGTGGGAACTGACTTTTTCCCAAAGGGAATGACAATGCATTTTTTGGCATTAAGCTTAAGGCCATGGTTTCGACACCAGTCATTGAGGTCTTTCTGTAAGATGTTTACATCACTTGGGGAGTTAATAATGGCTCCCAGCTTGCAATCATTGGCGAACTTGGTCAGCCAGAGTCCATCTGTGCTGGCCTGGACTTCTAAGAAGTAGATGCCAAACAGGAGAGGACCCAGGACCCAGGACCAATCCCTGTAGGACTCCACAAGTGACTGGCCGGCAGTCTGACTTGAGGTCTGCTACTTTCACACTGTGAGTTCTATCTGTGAGCCAGTTTTCAACCCACCTAGTGATATAGGGGTTGATGCCTAGTTTGGTGAGTTTATCAATAATTCCTGAGTGGAAAATGGTATCAAAGGCCTTGGCCAGATCGAGTTAGGCAGTATGAACTGCCATGCCCTCATCCACAGCTCTGGTGACTGAATCAATGAAGTCATCCAGGTTGAGCAGGCATGATCTACCCTTCACAAAACCAAATTGCGTGGGATTCAGAATTTGGATATTCCCTATATCCTTGTCAATTAGGTCCATTATGATGCACTCCATAGCCTTACATATCAGACTTGTCTGGCTAATGGAGTGATAATTCCCAGGGTCTGTAGTCACTCCCCCTTTATGGAAAGGGATGACTGTAGCAGTGCGCCATTCTGTAGAGACAAAGCCTGAGGTGAGGCTGTGATTGAACAGGGCACACAGGTGTGGTGTCAGTTCACTTTGTAGTTCATGTAGAACACAGCCAGGGATATTGTCGGGTCCCATGGAAGCTGTATTCTTGGCCTTGGACAATGTAGCTTTAACCTGTGCTGCAGTAATGCTGGGTGCCTGGCATTCTTCTGGTATTGTGATTGGTTCTTTAGGGGGATAGAGAAGGGTAAAGTTGGCACTGAATCTGTCAGCCAGTATGTTGGCAATATCTGTTGGCTCAGTATAGGAGGTACCATTGTGCAGTAACTCAGAGAAAATATGGGTATTGCCATGGAGATTCTTGATATAACTGTAGAAGGCTTTGTGGTTGTTTTTAGTGCCTGCTGCAGTTCTGCCTTCATAGCTAGCTTTAGAGGTTCTGATGAGGGATCTCAACATTTTATTGAGGCTAATAAGGAAGTTTTTCCAGTCTTGGGACTTCACCTTTTTCTGCAACAGTTTCTTTCTTCTGTTGTAGAGTTTGTTAATGGCAGGGAACCACCAGATTGGCTTCCTTTTTTTGGAGGAGAACATATTGGTTCTTTTGGGTATGGCTCTTTCCATGCATTTATGTACGTGTTCGTACAGTTCATTGATGTATGATTCGGTGGTCATGCACCTATTTTCCATTTGCGTGGGTGGCATGAAGTTAGCCACCTCTGATTATAGAAGCTCAAAGTCAGCTTTGGAGAAGTTTTTCATGGTGGTTACCTTTGCTGCTGGTGTGGATGAGATGTGGATTTCCATGGGAATTAGTTTGTGGAGGGATCTAACCAGGGAGGAATTGACTATTGATGTTGAGCAACGGTTTCCCATGTTAGTAACAACCAGGTCAAGGATGTTGCTTCTTCTAGTGGGGGTAAGAATGAACTGGCCCAGCACACTGGAATTAATGAATTCCAGGAAGTGTTGGGCAAGTGTATTGGTGCATGAGTAGTTTTCCCAGTTGATGCAGGAGTAGTTGAAGTCACCTAGTATGAGAGTGTTGGGTTGGACCCTATTAGTTTCCAGGGTGCTTAGGAACATGGATTGAGAGTCTTAGGACATGGTTGGGGACCTATAGCAGGCTGCGACCTGAATCACCGTCTTACCCACTGTTAGTTGTACCTGAAGTATCTCTGATGCATTATGCTGGGCTACTGGGCTGGAGGTGTACATATCCTTTATGAATATGGAGACACCACTGCCTTTGGAGCTTCAGTCCATTTTCTGGGGCTAAAAGGTATGGAATGAGTTATAGCCTGGTAGCACAGGGATGCTTTCTGCTGCTTTAAACCAGGTCTCCGTTACAGCACAAATGTCGATGGTCTCCATACTGATTGATTGCTTTGAGCGAGTGCATCTTGAGATATAGACTTCTAACATTGAGCAGCACGACCCTCAGATTGCATTTATTTATAGCGGTTACAGTGGTAATTTGGTCTTTGGA
>NC_056735.1:522419896-522426300 GCF_019279795.1 Protopterus annectens
AAACAGCTACAATACATTCCAGATAGCTATTACTGCATCTATGCCATCCCACTTTCTTACAGAGCTGCAGTACATGTTTTTCTTTATTGTGACCTAGAAGATGGAAATAGTGGGACACTAACTGAAACCTTTTCCTTCTCTGTCATCAATGTCCTCAACATTCTGCAATAGTTGCACAGTCAGATGTAAGCTTGTTAATCATGTCAGACAAAAAAACATGCCCGTACTGAACTTCAGGCACAACTTCTAACCTTTATTCCCTAGATACAATTCTATCCAGCAGCAGTGTTCTGTTAAAGTATAACATTTTTATTCACAAAACAGGAGTACATGTTAAAATCTGATTGCTGAGGTTACTAATTTTTGATCTGCCTTCTGAATAACCTTATTTTTTAATTTCATCATATTGTAACATAATTATATTTATGAAGCTAAAATGCTCATTATTAGACATAGGTATTTCGTACTTAATCAGTCACACTAATATCAACTGGTTCTATATCAGTAGCTGCATTCTCCACAGATTTGTTTGTCTGACAGAGTTTTCATAAATAGCCCCAATGTTTTAACTGAAATTGTAAAAAGTGTCCAGTTAGAAATGAAATTTAGAAAGTCAGTGCTGTTTTGTTTACAGCCAGAATAATCAAAATTCAGGGAATGACACATTTAATCGATGGTCTGAAAGGAAGTTTGAGTCAGTCTGTACTGGGGAAATAGGAGTGGGGGGAGGGGGCTGCACCAATAATAGTACATATACAGACAGGCATAATGCTGGCTTAGTAGTTAAGATGACTGCCTTACAACTCCAGAGAATAGCATTTGTTTTTGACCTAGCATTACCATTCTGTGGACATTTTTTTTCAGGTACAGTTTTCCTGTCACTGTTAAATCATACCAGTTAACGGGCTATTCTAAATTGCTTCTCTGTATCTATCAATCTATATCTGTATAAATAGAGAGCTATAGATATACATATATATATAAGAGAGAGAAATATATAGATATTGATATATATATATATATATATATATATATATATATATATAGAGACAGAAATGTGTATATATATATATATATATATATATATATATATATATATATATATATATATAGATAGATATGCACACACACACACACACACACACACACACACACACACTCACACACACTTACACACACGAGTGCGTGTGTACATGTATACACACATGCATGTACTGCATATAACTTTGCTATGGCTTGCTGTTGTTGAATAGGATCAAAGGGTCAAAGATAAATAATTTATCCAGTTACTTAATATAGATGGGCTTTCAAATGAAGATCTGATAGCAGATAACTAGTTTTACTGCATTTGTAAACCTCTCACCTAAGATCATCTGCACTCCTGCAAATATGTTTCTAGAGGCCATTCTATTGATTCCATGGAGTGGATCTTTTTTAGTCATAGTTCTTGATGCATATGGTTTTAGCCCAGATGGATTGTGATAGGTGGCATTTTTTTATAAGGAACCAGTTGCTGGTAAAATGAGTAGTCATCTATGGAGTACTGCATTTTTCTTGAGAAAGGACACATGAAATGCCCAAACCTGTCCCTTCTGTCCATTCTAACTATAAAATACTTCAACAATCTGTTAAATGACAATTATAGGAGCTAGTAGCCAAATTATATTAGTTTAAAATCACTAGAATAGCGATTGACCCTCATATTGTCAGTCACTGATATAGGCGTCTGGGGATTTTACTCTGAAGACCAGGATTGTAGTCTTTTCTGGGATTTCAGTATAGCAAAACTATTTAAACGATTGTTACCCTACCTCAGTCTACATTGAAAAGAACAAAAATGAAAAAAAATGCTACATTAAATATGCCAACTTTGAGATTACAGAACAGTGGATGGATTCCCTTTTTACAAAGTGAGAGATCTTACACTGAAAAACACTGCACCATAAACTACTAGTGAATCCAAAACAAAGATTCATTTCCAGTGTTAACAGTAAAATGAGCTGCAGATGGTCAATCAGCTCATTAAATTAATGAAATAAATGTTGATGTAATGCAGAATTTTATGACTATGTCAGCTTGATACACACACACACACACACACACACACACATACATATACACACACACACACACACACACACACACACACACATATATATATATATATATATATATATATATATATATATATATACTGTGAGAAAAACACAACCATGTTAGAGTTTTCACTGTGTGATAACTTAAGCCTCCTGTAATGGAGGCCCATGTGATATACACATATGACCCCTTAAGAACATCAAACATTTCAGCTACTTAGTTTCTGAATGTTTACTTTTTAAGTCTTTATGGTTACATTGAGGCAAATAAAGTGAAACCCTACTAGGTGTGGACATGCTCGTTTCAGCCTTTTTATCAGTCTCATCAGCACGGCATTAGTGAATAGTTACCTCATCATCACAGCATCAGCTGGGTTGATTCAATAAACTCCATGTGGCTTAGAGCAAAGCCTACATGGAGTTTAAGTGTTAGCGAGACGAGAAGCAGTGCTAACTGCATATGCATGCTACTCATCACACTTACACAAATACAAGCAGGGTTTCAAGGCCAGCAACAGTTTTGCCCACCAGGAAGCTGTATAAAGCAGCATGAATACCTGCAGACATGCAGACATGTTTACCTACAGGCAAACTAGTTCTATGGGATTGCATGGACAATTACTATCAGGGCTTAATATAAGACAATGCATAATGTTCTACCACATTACAAGAAAGTGTAATTAGTGCAGAGTACTGTGCAAACCTGTTTTAGGCATACAGAATAAAAGTTTTGGTGGTGATCGCAAGGGTACATAGACTGCATTATAAATAATTATTCTAGGGAAGTGTATGTATTGAAAATGGCCACAAACATGAATTGTAGGAATGAACTTGGGGAAGAGGACAGGTGAAGCATGGTAATGTACAGCAGATGAGGACATGTCAATGTGCATACTCCACAAAGTCAAGACAGTAATCACATATCTACACAATGCAGTACCTACTGCTGTTTACATCTCCTGTGTGGGTACAGTCATATCATCACTCAGTTATTGTATATTATGTGACTGTCGCACAAGATCACAAATCAATGTAGAAAATTTGTTGTGATATAAGAATCCTGATGTGATCACTGGAGAGGACATTTATCAAGGACTGCATATACACTAGGGCGTATGTGCATATTGCAAAGATATGCATAATTATTTGCTTGAATATGAATGCAATGTCAGCATAGCTCTCAACCAAGTGGCACATGTAGCAACAGGCTCATGGACAACAGTAAACAGAAGCACAAATGATTATGGACAATATCAGAATAATAACACCACTCATCTGTGTCAGTGACATTAAGTTTGTGATTGTGAGTTAGTGTACATGTTCTGCATGAATACAGCTGTACAACCATAATGATTTGCCAGTAATCCATAAGGGTAATCAAGCACACCTTCCTGATAAAATATTACACTTTGGAAGTGTTAAGAGGAACACTGGCACACCTGTAGTTTAAATTTCAGTCAGTCCTGCCTAGTTGACAGGTTTGCATGGCATATATATTCCGCAATCCACACTTGCATGAATGTAACCCATGCTGACAATGTTGCCAATGAGATATGTATTTAGTGGATGCATCCCAGGAACACTATCACACATGCATCTTATATAATACCTTCAAGGGAGTTCTGCACTGTCAACTCCTAATGTTTATGCAGCAAAAAGAATACTTAGGCTTGGCTGATAAGATGTGTGGGAGCTCACTGTGTCAAAAGTTATACACTTGAGTAAATCATCCCTGAAGGATGTGTTGGGAGGTACATGCAAAAGGGTGCATTGTACCCAATTATTGGTCTGATGTGGGTTGAGAATAATGGAGCTATAATGCTCTTTGATGTGGATGTCCTGCACATACTGTGCTTAGGAGATGTGCTACATACAAGGGTTTAGTCACCACTGTGGGCACATGCTGGTGGACGTTCTGCATACCATCTACCTGAGTACACAAGTTATATATCACTTAGTCTGCTCATAGGTGTGTGCTGTCTATATTGCAATTAGTTTTTTATTGCTGTCATAATGGAACTAATCTCGTCTTAATTTTTGGTCCTCTACTATGTTTCCATGACTGTGGCAACAATTCTCTGTGTGTGTTTGTATTGTCTGCATTATACCAATACAAATCTTGGATTCAATGATTGTCCACAATTTGCAGTTCTCCACAAAGCTGGTTGGACAAAGGACGTGCAAGTTAGTCTTGCCTTCTGAGACTTTAAATAACAGGAAAGGGCTTAGTACAGGTACAGACCAGGTCACTGGATTCTAGATAGTGGTGGCATCACACACTTTGACATTATCTGTCATATATATGATCCATTTGTCTACCCGCTTGGTGACATAGGTGTTTATGCCCACTTGAGATAGTTTCTCTGTAATACCTGTGTGTGAATTTCTGTCAAATGGCTTGGCCAGTCAAGTTTACACAGAATAAGAGTGTTTTTCTTATACATGACTAGGTGGTCTTCTTGAAGACATCAGACAGATGTAACAGACATGATATAGCCTTAAAAAGCCAAACATGGGTGTGATAAACAGTCAGGAGATTACCTGTGGCCTTTTTGATAAAGTCAATGATAACTCTTTGGTTTGCCTCACAGATTAGGAGAGTCAGGCATATGGGTCTATAATGCCATATATCTGGTGATACCCCCCCCCCCCAAGTCAGATGGATGACTGTTGCTGTCCACCCTTCTATGAGAACATAGGTTGTCTGGTGGCTGTGTTGAAGTAGGGATCCAACTATGTCTGCTAGGTCAAGTTTTAAGTAACAGTATACGCAACATGGGATGTTGTCAGGGCCCAATGCTTTTGTATTATTAGCAGTAGAGACTGCACAAGTGAGCTGCTTTCCTGAGGAGAAAAGCGGAATAATGTTTGTTTGTATACTTTGGCTAATGGCCAGTGGTGACATGGTTGCGAAGTCTGAAACAAACTGTCAGCTAGCAAATTGTCTGCTTTCTCCAGTTCAGTATGGCTAGTACCATACACAAACAGCTCTGTGCTTAGTTTTGTATTCCCCTTAACATGGCACATTTATTGAAATACATGGATTGTGAAAACAACTCCAAATACAGCCCTGGTCATGCATCTCATGCCACATCCTGCTACTGTTCACAAAGTCATACAACCGTACCAATGTTATGTAATTACATTAATTGCACAACATATGCCTATATGTGTTTTGGGGTAAATCTGTGTTTGAGCAGTCTGATCTCATTTAAAACACATTACAAAATCAGTTGTCTGTGGCTCATGCAGAACATTTCTTGACACAATTGCTATGAGTCACACAATGGTGCTGCTGAACACATCGCTAATCCTTGGAAATAACACTACAACTGCACATACAATGCATTCAACAAGGTTGCAACTGAATCAAAACTTGTGATAGTTCTATTTATATTACAGCATTACAACATGGATGGAACAAGATATATATGCCTATGTAATCAGTATGGATTTATACTGATGTATATCACAGAGCATTTAATGATGGTAGGCTGACACATGCATACCTGAACCATACTGCGAGTATCTCCGCGATGGTGGAATGGCAGCTGTGTAGAACATGATCTGATCCACTACAATAACACATCTTAATAAGCCACCAGTATACATAAAAGCTTATCATATTATGTCAACAGTTCTCAGGAGGCATATTACTACAGCAGTTATAGAAGGCACATGTAATGAAATGGCAACAGTGGTCATCAGTAAATTAGTTCACATTACAGATTGTAAGATCCTCTTGTACACATACTGTACATTCACACCTCAACATAGCACATGTCAATGACAGCAACATTGACATGTCAAAAGTTCACAGGGTCATAGGACATTATTAAGCTAATGATCAATATTGCATAAAATCCTAGCCTTTATTATACCATTTAAATCAAACTAGTACTGTGCATATGTGTGTATTCGTTTGATTGCATAACATGTTGCCACTGCCCATATGGGGCATGTGCACCACACCATGACAGAATTAGCAATCACACATGCAGTGGTCTAGAGATGGCTTGTGGAGGTTCATGAATGGACTCTGCTTCATGATGTGTATATGCATATTTGACATGAGGACATCCTCTACTTCTTTGCAGGAAGAGTGTAATGCGGCCAGACAAAAAAAAAAAGGAAAGTGGATGCATGGGGCTACATTAAAGGTTCTCTTAAAGGGACACTATCTCGCTCCTCAAACAGCCTGCCTGCCTCGGACCGAAGCTCAAACAGTAACACCCACTTACCAAATGACCGCCCTTGTTTGTGACATCACTATTGACGTCCAAAGAGTCTCACCCACGGCATTCCGTG
>NC_056735.1:522438135-522463135 GCF_019279795.1 Protopterus annectens
CTGTTTCAAAATCGCTTCTAGAGGCAGGCCAGGGTTAACTTCAGTGGGGGTCTCCCCTAGTTCTTCAGGGTCTCTGCCTAAGAAACATATGCTTAAAATGGCAGAAGATTTGATTACTATGATTAGAGGTTCTATACCCCCCCCCTGATAAGAGGCCTAGGGTGGAACCTGAGCTTGAGAGTTTTGAGCAGTGTTCGGAGGCTTCTGAGTCTTGACTGAAGACTTGCAGGAGTATCCTCCTTATTCTGATTCTGATGTAGATGACTCTACACCTTGACTTCTCCTCCTGAGGATTTTTCTTTCAGAGACTCTTCATTCCATGAGGAGCATTTTAAATGGGAAGGTCAAGATTTCTCTGATTCTAGGAAAAGGCTTAGGGAATTTTTATTTCTACCACAGCATGGGCCTTTAGCTATACCTCCTGTTCTGGATGTGGTAGAGGATGTTTTTGCAGAGGCTTCCCTGAACCCTGATTCTTTGCCTCCTGCCCCAGTTAAACCGGACAGGTATTATAGGGTGCCTGAAGCTCATAAAGTATCTTTTTAAGAGTCCTAGGGCTGACCCAGAAACTGTTTCTCAGGGCCCTAAAGGTGTTAAGGCTTCTGTTGTTAAAAATCCTGTTCCTTCTGATAAAGAGGCAAGGGCTTTGGATAGATGGGGGAAAAAGGTGTATACTTCTTCCACTTTAGCCATGAGGGCTTTGAATTGCCAGTTTCACATGTTGAAATACCAAAATTATCTCCTTTCTGATTGAAGTCTAAGGTAGATGCTCTGGCGGAAGGTATTGAGTGTAAAGAGTTGCAGGATTTAGTTCATGTTTCTGAACAGGTGGGTAAGCATTCCTTGCAATGTGGTTTTGATGCTGTACAGGCCTCTTGAGGGGTGGCAGCCACTGGTTCTGTTCTTCGCAGGCACGCTGGCTCAGGGATCAGAATTTAGCTGAACATGTAAAGACAAGGATTTTAGATGCTCCTTTACAATCTGATGTGTTATTTGATGTAGCCTGTGGAGCAGTTTTAAAGAAAATGGAGGGCAAGGCTAAGTCTATGCAGACTGTTAAAAGATTTTTTGCAGGTTCAGCCTCCGAAGTTTAGTAGAAATTGGCCTACTAAGGGGTGGACTTATCCTTCTTATGATTCTCAGTCTAGGGGTAGATCTAGGCGTGGTAGGAGCAGAGCTCAAGGTTCTTTTTAGGCCTAGAACAGGCAGTTCGCCTGCCCAGTCTTCTGGTGAGGGCAGGGGTCAGTCCTTTAAGCAGACCCAATGACTTGCCTTTTCAGCTGCCAGAGCCTTCTCGTCTGGCAGCACCTTTGGGAGGAAGGCTGGCACTTTTCAAAGACAATTGGAGTGTTATTACCCAAGACAGATGGGTATTGGATATGGATTCACCACGGTTACAGGTTTTATTTCCATACCTTGCCTCCTTTCAAGGCATGCCAGACATTCCTCCTATACAAAGAAAAGAGGCTCACAAGCAAATTTCTCTGTTGCTCCAGATAGGGGCCATTCAGCGGTTCCTGTGCCAGAAAGGGGCCTAGGATTTTATTCTCGCCTGTTCCTAGTACCAAAAAGGGGAACACGTGGAGACCAATTTTGGATTTGTCTATCCTCAACACTTATTTGGACATTCCCAAGTTCAAAATGTTGGCGTTACAACAGCTTTTACCTCTGCTGGGCAAAGATCACTGGATGGTAACTTTAGATCTCAAGGAGGCTTACCTTCATGTGCCTATCAGACTCAGTTGCAGGAAGTATCTGCGTTTCGAGCTGGAAATTCCCATTATCAGTTCTCTGCATTGCCCTTTGGCTTATCTACTCGCCCAGAGTATTCACAAAAGTTCTGGCTCCAGTTGTAGCTTTTTCAGGCTAAAAGGAATACAAATCTATCCTTACTTGGACGACTGTCTGATTCTGGCTCAAGAAAAGGGCGAGCTTCTTCAGCATCTGGAATATGTGATAACAGTGCTAAGATGCCTGGGGTATTCTGTGAACGAAATAAAGTCCAGTCTAGTACCCTCTCAAGACATGTGCTTTCTGGGTGTGAGACTGAATACAGCAGCCCAGATGGCCTTTTTAACCCCGGACAAACAAAAGAGTCTATCCCTTTACTTCCATCAACTATCTCATCAGTCCGTGCTGACTGCAAGGACAGTCCTTCAAGCATTAGGGTTCATGGCATCTTGTATTCTGGTGCTTCCCAATGCCAAACTGCATATGAGGAAGCTACAATGGTATCTCAAAATGTATGGACACAGCACTGCCAGGATCTGGACACTGTCATTCAAATAATACCTTGCATTCAAAAGGAATTTTTGTGGTGGGCTCAGGAATGTCACCTAAACAAGGGACTCTCTGTGACCCGGCCAGAGGCGAGTCAGATTCTAACGACAGATGCCTCAGACATAGCTTGGGGAGCTCATCTGAATGGAAAGTGGATACAAGACAAGTGGCCTGCCAGACTACAGCATCTACATATCAACATGAAGGAGATGTTAGCAGTCCAGTTTGCATTGATGGCTTTCAAGGAGTTACTTCTTCCAGGACAGGTGTTGATTCTAACAGACAACACAACTGTCATGTGGTACATCAACAAGCAAGGGGGAACACATTCTTATCCTCTATGCAGGCAAGCAATGATTTTGTGGGAGACTGCGCTCAGCTTGCAGCTTACTCTTCAGGCAAGGTTTCTGCCAGGAGCACAGAACTCCTTAGCAGATGTGTTAAGCAGGCAAATCATGGATCCCCACGAGTGGAAACTGGATCTTCATGTATTTCAAAATTTGACAGTGTCATGGGGAACTCCAGACATAGATCTGTTAAACTTCTCCACTAAACCACCAGCTGCCAAAGTTTTGCGAAAAGTTTTCATCACACAGCTTGGAAAGTGGATGCTCTTTCGTTCATTTGGGAAAATCTTCATGTGTATGCCTTTCCACCTCTGCCTCTCCTCCCAAAGGTACTCTAAAGGTCAGACAAGACAAGCCAAGGATGATTTTGATAGCTCAGATTGGCCTCGGCAACACTGGTACCCATTACTGAGGAATCTGGTAAGAAAGCCTCCATGGCCTTTACCTTTAATTCCACACCTTTTTGTCTCAGAGGGACGGTCATCTACTCAATGTCAAGCTTCACTCTCTTCATCTAACAGCCTGGCATATTCTGTTTTGAACCACAGCAGGTCTCAACTTCCTCAACAAGTTTTGAATGTGATTATGGAAGCCAGAAGACCTAGTACGTAAAGTGTATGCAGAAAATGGAAGAGATTTTTATTTTGGAGTGCAGCAAAGGATTTGGATGTTTCTGAGCCTAATTTGAGTGTGGCTCTTCAATATCTTACTGAGCTATTGGACAGAGGTTTGTCTTTCTCTTCCATTAAGATTCATGCTGCAGCAATTTCAGCTCACTATGATTGTGACCCACCATTGTTTTCTCATCCTTTGTTCAAGCAATTTCTTAGAGGGGCAAAGAATATAAGACCCCCACGTGAGCTCCTACTCCTGCTTGGGACCTCAATTTTGTGTTGGAGAAACTTACTCTACAACCTTTTGAGCCTCGCTACTGCTGAGTTGAAATACTTGTCATGGAAGACTGCTTTTTTGTTGGCCATTACTTCTGCAAGAAGGGTTTCTGAATTGCAGGCCCTTATGGCGGTGGAGCCTTTTTTGATTTTTCATAAGGATAGGGTATCATTACGTACTAATCCTTCCTTTATGCCTAAGGTGGTTTCTAGTGTGGCTTTAAACCAAACTATTCATTTGCCTACTTTTTATGCTGATCCCCAAAGTAGGGGGGAAAAGATTTTGCACACTTTAGATGTACACAGGCAGTTGCGTTATTATTTAAGCAGGACTAGGGATTTTAGGCAGTCTCAGCAGTTGTTTGTTTCTTTTGCTTTGAGTTCTCAGGGCAAGCCTGTGTCAAAACAAACTATATCTAAGTGGATTGGGTTTTGCATTGCATTCTGTTACTCCCATCATGGCAAGGAGATTCCAGCTGGGATTAGGCCTCATTCCACTAGGGCTACTGCCACTTCAACAGCATTTCTAAGGGGGGTGGCAACTAAGGATATTTTGGAGGCAGCTACTTGGAGTTCAGTGCATACTTTTTCCAAGCATTACCACCTTCCTCTTTATTCTAAGTCCAGGGCTGGTTTTGCCACTGCTGTGTTGCAGGGCATTTTGGCAGCTCCTGCTTCATTATAGTTTAGCCATCCTGCCTTACCTCTGCTTTGGGATTCTACCCAAGTGTAAGGACTGCAGCAATGTGAGATGAAGAACATAGTACAGTTTTGTACCTACCATAAATGTAGATGTTCGAAGATCCACATTGCTGCAGTCCAATTTTCCCTCCCTCCTTCCCCTCTGTGTTTAGGGGTGGTTGTGTGGGTGAGGTTCTATTTTTTGTACATTTGTATATATTGTACATATTTTAGGTACAGGAGTGTTTTGGTGTTTTTTGGTTTTGGCCTTATCTTTTTAGGGTCTTCTGACATCTGGGGCAAGAAAAGACTGAGGATATGACGTCGGTCATGCGCATTTGTACCCTGACGTCCTGATGTCAGACAAATGCGCCTTGACCGACATCAGCCTTATACTTTGGTATTCGGGCCGACTGGGACAGCGGACTACCCAAGTGTTAGGACTGCAGCAATGTGGATCTTCGAACATCTACATTTATGGTAGGTACAAAACTGTACTTTTTGTTCTTGAGAGATTGCCTAAAAAAGCACTATGGGGGTGGCAAGAGCCTTAGACAATAACTACAATCCCATGGGTGACAGATGAAAACCATCTCTGGCAAAGCAGAGGTGTTTTGACCATATCATCCTAGGTAGACAAATACTGGATCCCCTTAGAATGACATCAAAAACTAAGCCAATTATTGTAGTCAGTCATGTTCTGTTTGTATTGAGGCAGCATCATTCTAGGTGAAGGTAAAATGCTGCTTAAGGCGAGAGACATACCTGCCTAAGATACACAGTCCAAGGCCTTAGTCATGTCTGTCTTCATGTAGTCCAGAGAGGTACATCTCAAGTCATTTACACCAACATGGATTATGATGGAGTTATAACAGTACCTGTTGAAAGACTTGAATGCATGAGTGATATGGCGGATTCTGGCACCGGACAGACAGCTGACCGTGGCCTTTTCCTTATCCAGCCTGGTGAGAGGGACATCAGTGTGTCTCACGATGGAGTTACCTATGACTAATATGTTAGGTTTAGTGTTTAGCCTTATGGCTTGATAGATGAGACACTGTTGCATGAGTTAGTGGGTATTGTGTCCTGCAGAGGAACTATTATGTGTAGCGTGCTTGTGTTTGGTAGGTCTCTGGTGTTTAGGTAAGTTTTTAGTGAGGACCTCCACATAGATAGCTATGTGTGATGTGGGTTTTGGTGGAGTAGGTGGTGAGGTGTGCATGCTGACAACCCCCTTAGTGTCAGATGTATTGACAGGGATGTGAGAGAGCATGGATTCAATGTTTTAATATAGGTGCATCTATCACATGTTGACTTTGTGTGGACTTCCTTCTGTTATACAGCCTACTGATGTTGTGATTCCATCATGGTGGCTTGCTTTTATTTTTTACCTATTTCTGTACTTATTCCTGGTTAAGTACAGCTGCCACTATGCAGCTATTAACATACTTGTATTGAGTTTCTGTAAACAGTTGTGCATGGGCAGCAGTGTTCTCGGAGTATGTGTGGGCTTGAACTTTTGTCAGCTTATCACTTAATAGTAAGAAGTTAGCATTAGAGTAGTTCCTGAACATTCAAGGATTGGCTGGGGTTCTGGGTTTTATTTTTACTTCAAAGGAGACCATTTTGTGGTCTGACCATTCCAGACATAACATTACACTGGGTGATTTGCAGCAGCAGTCTGCCATGTTACTGAGGACAAGATCTGGTGTGTTTGTGCTCCTGGTCAATCCCGACAATCTAGTCCAGGGAGTTTGTGTTTACAAAATCTAAGAGTTTCTGTACCTGCAACTTAGGTGTCATATATGAGGTCCAGTTAATACTGGGATAATTAAAGTCACTCTTGAATATGGTATTGGGTTGGATGGTGTGCATTAGTTATGGGTTTTAAGGGTCATAGAGAGGGGCCTATGGCTTGCAAGGAAATAATATGGGATTTTGCCTATGGTGATTTGAATGTGTAGAGGCTCAAGAGGATCATCTTGTTTACCAGCCTTGAGGTATATGTTGTTGTGTCATTCGGCTTTTCCCAGTTAGGGGTTGCCACAGCAGAACTCCGGTCCGCTAATGATTGGCAGTTGATTTTTACGTGCCGAGTTGCCAACCCTGACGCACAACCTTCAACGAAGGTACACACATTCACACATGGATCCACATAGAAGACGCTCTAGCTGAGAATCGAACCAGACAGCGTCTTACTGTGAGGCGACAACGTTACCACAGCACCACTACTGCAGATCCTTGAGGTGTATGTATTATGTAAATTAACACACCTTCACCTTTAGTCCCTGTCTGTGTAGTAACTGGTCTTTATCTGTGGCTTTAAACTATATCTCAGTGACCACACAGACATCAGCATTATTTAGGGTAAAGAGATCTTCTAAGCAGTAAGGGTTTTGTTTAGCCTCCTAGCATTGAGTAGTAACACCTTTAGATTTTCTTGGTTTTGATTTGCTATTTCAGAAGTACTTTCAGTTTGGCGTTGCCTAAAAAAGGCACTATGGGGGAAGACAATGTTTTAGCTGATATTAAAAAGCCTAGATGGGAGAGGTACAGACCATTCCTGGCAAAGCAGTATGCTGTGTTAAACATCTCCATCCAGGCTGACAAATATTGCACCCCCTTTAGAATAACAACAGAAACTAAGCCAGTTATTAAAGTTAGTCATCTTTTTTTCATATTGTAGCATCATCCTTGGAGAAGGTACAATGCTGCTCAATGCTAGGCTCATACTAGCCTGCGACACGTATTCCAAGAGCTCCATGATGTCTGGCTTCATATAGTCTAGTGGGGTACATCTCAGGTCATTTACACTCACATGGACTATGAGTCCTACTGGTACTTGTGGTCCAATGACCTAAGGCGTGTGCAATGTGATGTATCCTGGCCCCAGAAAAGCAACCCACTATGACTTTCTCCTTACTTGGCCTGATGAGAAGGACATTAGTTTGTCTCACAAGGGCATCTACAGTGGAGAGAATGCTGGATTCTGTAGTGGCTTGCCTTATGGGCTTAGAAGTAGAGGCTCCATGAGATGTGGCTATATGTGTTGATGTGGCTTTTGTTTTTTTGTGTTCAGGGTTGCTGGGGGGGGGTTGTTACATGTACTTTGTCTATGATGTCTTTGGGGTTTAGGTAGGTTACATTTAAGTGCCTCAGAATATGTGATATTTTATGTGTTTGCTTTGAATTGTGTATGATGGGTGCAGTGTGTGTACTACTGACAACCGTACTGATATTCGAGTGATGTGAGGGTTTTGCTCCAGTGACATCATATAAACAGATCTTTCACGTACCATATCAGTTTGTTAGAGAATTTACTGGTTGTTCTACATTGTCTCAGGATTCCGTTATCCACAAAGCTGGTAGCAGAGATAGTGAGAAAGGCCATATCCATGACTACAAACCCTTTTTTATTAATTAGGTGGGAGAGTGACCTAATGGTTAAGGTGTTTGCCTTACAAACACAAGGTGCAGGGTGTGAGTCTCACAAGGGATAATTGGCTAGGCTTAAAATGGCTCGCAAGGGCAGTTAGCTTAGTACTAATCTATGAACCTATGAACCTAGACAGTTGCGGGCATTTATATTTGTTTAGTTGAGTGTACTTTTGTTTAATAGTAAGGATTTTATTGCACAAGACAGTAATAAACATGATTTTTTTTTTGTTCTGTAAGAAGTCAGAGCCTGAAAAAGAGAAAAGTGGCCAACTCCTCTAATGCGGTAAATATGTTGCTGCATAGTGTTAGCACAATCTGCATGTGTGTATGTGTCATGTCTTTCAACTTTTACCTTGGAATTATGGCCAAAGAAAAAATAAATTGGGGAAAAGCTTCCATATTGGGTACTTTTACTGGTGCTATTAACTCAAAATAACTTCTAAATTTTGGAGGGATGGACCAAAAGCTTGAGAATACATTAGATGTGATCCTCCAAATTCAGGAGAGCTGACAGATGCTTGTGTGCATGTGTATTGGACCTTTATAGTTTATGTCTGAAATTGATTACTTCTTGGTTTCATTAAATTAAGTAAAGACATATATGCATGCAGACATACATACACACACACACACACATATATATATATATATATATATATATATATATATATATATATACACACACACACACACACACACACACACACACACACACACACACACACACACAAAAATAAATTAAATATTTAGTAGCAAGGTTTCAATAATGAGATGGAGGAGGGTTACAAATGGTATTCAGTATCTTCACAGAAACCCAGCTGTGAACCCCCCTCCACCTCGGCTGACTGTTTTTTTTTTGTGTTGTAACTAGTGGTGATGGTAGATAAAGGCTAAAATGATGTGCTAATAGCTTGTGTTTGTGTTATACAAGGACCAATTTGCACACATTTAAAGATAATCACTTGTGATTGTTGTTTTCTCACATTTAATGAGATTACTTGCTAAAGCTCAGGCTTATGCTTAGAGACATTTCACTATGAATGTGAGGACATTATTTAGACCTAAACTGGCTGAAAAAACTACAACTGACCTAAGTAAGATATGTTTATTATTTATTTATTTTTATTTTATCGTCATCAGGCAATACATAACATACACAGACTCCTATAAGTAGTTTCACCTGCTGGTAAATATAATAATGCCAGAAAAATGAAACTTTGATTAAGGTGTATCTTTTCTAAAGAGAAACTCATTGCTAATCAGTTTCCTACCTTTTCCTACATTCCGCTATTACAGATTTTGGTCATTATATGTATTCCTGGATCTCAACATGTTTTTGTTTCACAGCTTTCTGTGGAAAACAATTTTGTGCATTTTCAACTTACTGTAAAACAATTGGTAGGATCATAAGAACTTACTTAGCTAATGGCCAACCAAGCCATTCATGCCACAATTTTCATAATTATCATTGCCCTAAGACTAGAATAACCTTGGTATATAGGTTCATAGGATCATAGGAGGTTACTAGTCTATCGACCCAAATGTCATTTCAAGCCTAGCCATTTCATCCCAGTATAATACCAGAGATATTCTAATCAATACCCAGGGACTGTATTTAGTAATGACTGCTCATGTCCAGGATGGTTGCAGGCACTATCCTTGGTAAGAATTTATGGTGCCCCAACCACTCATCTGGGTTCCTTTTGAACAATGTCATAGAGGTGCTTTGCTTCACATGAATTGGCAGCCTATTCCAAAGACATGGCAGTAAATAGGAGATGAATCTAACCCTCCAGCACATCCTATTCATGTCACATGCCATATTTATGTCCCTGGAACAGGTAACTCTAGTACCGTTTGATTTACAGATGTAAAGCAAGTTCATTAGGTTTGGGTCAGAGGTTTATAGATAGGTACTAGGCTATCTGCCCAAGGGCATTTGTAAGCCTAGCCAGAGTGTGTCAGCTTTCGCCACCCCATTGATTAATTAACTGAGTCTCTGCCAAGAGGAGCCAATGAAGTTATCCCAGAGGTGTAATTTCTGTTACCCATCCAGTCGTCAAGGTTTATCTTGAAGAGTGTTAGTGAGGGGCTCTGCCTAATGTAGTTAGGAATTGTTCCATAGCATGGGGGGGTCTCTGTGACAGGAATCTATCCCTCCAGCATGTTCTATTTATTGTTGTGGTGAGGTTTATCTCACTAGAGCGAGTGACTCGCAGTGACTTGGATTTCTTTAGGTGGAGCATGTCCATCAATTCTGAGTTGGACATGGCTTTGTAAGTCAGGCAGAGATCACCTCTGAGTAAGTGATATGCCACCGAGTACAAGCTGGAGTTTTTCCAATCGGGCTACATAGGACATATATTTGAGGCCAGTAATCCTCTTGGTGAGATACTTTTGTGGTCTTTCCAGCTGTTGGAAGTGTCTTGTGAGGTACATCCCAAATGGGGCATTGTACTCTATGATGGGTCTGATGAGTGATGAGTAGAGGGGCACTATAACCTCTTTATTTCTAGTTGCGAACCCTTTAGTAATTAGATGGCTACATAGAAGGATTTCCTAACTACTTTGGCAATATGATTGTCAAAGAAGAGATTACCATTTACTTGGGTCCCCAGATCTCTTATTACCTCTTCTGTATTAAGGGGACTGCCACCTATGTGGTAATTCATGGGTGTTTTGTTTTTCCCAAATGGGATGACTATGCATTTTTTGGCATTTAGCTTGAGACCATGACTTTCACACCAGGTGTCCGTCTCAGTAAGGCCCTTTTGGAGAATGTCCGTGTCAGCTGGAGAGTCAATTATGGTTCCCAGTTTGCAGTCATCTGTGAACTTGGTTAGCCATAGTCCTCCTATGTTTGCCTGTACTTCTGAGAAGTATATGCCGAACAGTAGGGGTCCCAGGTCTAAGCCTCGTAGGACACCACTTGTGACTGGTTTAGAGTCTGACCTGGAGCCTGCTATTCCTACCATGTGAGTTCTGTCTGTAAGCCAGTTGGCAACCCATCTCGTGACGTAGGGGTTTGTGTTCAGGCTGGTGAGTTTTTCTATAATTCCCGAGTGGGGAATGGTGTCAAAAGCCTTAGCAAGGTCAAGGTAGGCTGTGTGAACCACCTTTCCTTCATCTATGGCCTTGGTGACGGTCTTGAAGAAGTCAACCAGGTTTCGTAGGCATGAACTGCCCTTAACAAAGCCGAACTGGGTCGGGTCAAGTGTTTGGAGGTTCCCAATGTCTTTGTTAATGAGTTCCATGATGATGTGCTCCATAGCCTTGCAGACCAGGCTAGTCAGGCTTATGGGGCAATAGTTACCAGGGTCAGTTGTGGCCCCTCCTTTGTGGAGCAGAATAACCGTTGCTGTGCGCCATTCTATGGGCATGTAGCCTGTGGAGAGGCTGAGGTTGAACAGTGTGTTTTAGGTGGGGGGTAGTTAGTTCTGTAGTTCGTGCAAGACCCAGCCTGGGACACCATCTGGCCGCATTGACGCTGTTCTTTTGGCTTTTGAAAGGGCTGTTTTCACCTGTGCATCTGTGATTTCCGGGACACTGCACTTTTCCAGTATTGTTGTGGGCCCTTTTGGGGGTGAGAGGGGTGAAGTCTGCCCTGAATCTGCCAGGATGTTGGCAATATCAGTGGGTTCAGTATATTTTGTGCTATTTTGCACTAGCTCAGAGCATATCTGCGAGTTGCCACTTAGATTCTTGACATAGCTAAAGAAGGCATTGTGGTTATCTTTCGAATCCTTGGCTATTTTTCTTTCAAAGTTAGCCTTGGATGGTTTTATGAGGGACCTTAGTTTCTTACTGATACTGATCAGGGATGTCTTTCCTTCTTGGGATTTGCTTTTTTTCTGAACTAGTTTCCTCCTTCTATTGTATAGCCTGTTTATGACAGGGGTCCACCAGACTGGTTTCCTTCTCTTAGGGGAGTGAGTCTTGGTTTTGCTAGGGATGGCATGATCCATGCCTCCTTGTAGATGCTCATAGAGTGCATTTGTAAAGGATCCTGCATCTTGGACACTATTATCCTTTAGTGTGGGGGCTGTGAAACTTACCACCTCTGTCTTAAGTAAGGTGAAGTTTGCTATAGAAAAGTTTTTCACAGTGGTTTCCTTGGTTGGGGGTGGTGGTGTGGTATGGACATCCAGAGTGATTAGTTTATGGTCTAATCTAACCAGTGACTGGTTGACCTCCGGTGCAGAACACCTGCTGACCATGTTGGTGATGACCAGGTACAATATGTTTTCACCTCTGGTAGGGGAGTTTACCAGCTGTTCCAGGGCATTTGAGTTGATAAATTCCAGGAAGCGCTGGACCTGGGAGTTTGTACTTGAGTAGATTTCCCAGTTAACAGTAGGGTAATTGAAATCACCCAATATCAGGGTGTTCGGTAGGACCTTCATGTTTTCCAGTGTCTCCAGAAAGGCAGAATGGTGGTCCTGGGTCATGGAGGGTGATCTGTAGCAGGCCACAATTTGCATTGCAGATTTGCCCGATGTTAGTTGCACATGGATGATCTCAGAGGTATCAAGCTGTGCCACTAACCTGGAGGTCTAGGTATCCTTGATGAATATGGATACACCCCCTCCTTTTGTGTTTTGGTCCATGTTCTGTGGCCAAAATGTGTGGTATGAGTTATAGCCCAGTAGTGCTGGGGTGGTCTGTGGAGCCTTGAACCAGGTTTCAGTTACTGCACTGATGTCGACGTTCTCCATACTGAGGAGTGCTTCTAGTGCATGCATTTTGAGATTTAAACTCCTGGTGTTGAGTAGCATAGCCCTCATTTTTTTATTTGTGCTGTTTACGGAGGTGGGTTTGACTTTTGAGCCTTACCTAAAAAAGGCACTATGGGGGCAGCAAGAGCCTTGGCCAATATTCGAAAGCCTAGGGGTGACAGGTGCAAGCTGTCCCTTGCTAAGCAACGAGGCTTGTCGAGCATGTCGTCCCAGGCTGACAAACACTGGGTCCCCTTTGAATGACACCAGAAGCTTAGCCAATTGTTGAAATTGATCATTTTTTTCTTTATACTGCGGTATCATTCTTGGCGAGGGCAGAATGCTACTCAGGGTCAGGGTCATACCCACCTGGGCTACATGATCAGAGAGCTCTTCCATGTCTCTTTTCATGTAGTCCAGGGAGGTACATCTCAGGTCATTCACACCAACATGAACAATGACAGAGTCATATTTGTACTTGTTCTGGAGTGACCTGAGTGCTTGTGTTATGTGGCAGATTCTGCCTCCTGACAGGCAGCTAACAGTAACCTTCTCCTTGTCCAGCCTAGTGAGTGGGACATCAGTGTGCCTGACTATAGAGTCACCTATTAGTAGTGTGTTAGGTATGTTATTTTGCCTTAAAGGCTGTGATTGTGCGGCACACTGATTTTGTGTTTTATGTGCTGTCTGGATTGTGACGGGCGGTGCAGGTTTTTTGGGTGTCTGCTTTGGTGGTCTCTGATGCTTTTGCAGATTTTTATTTAGAGCATCCGAGTATGATTTTGTGTATTTATGTGTATTTTTTGCCAGTGCTGGTTTAGTATGCCTATGTGAGACTGGAGGTGTGGTGCAAGTGTTAACCTTCTCCTCATGACTGCCTGTTCCAGTCTTGGGTGGAGAGAGCTTAGCCTCCAATTTAGCTATATAATTGCATCTCTCACATATGTTAATGTTTTGTGGTAGGAGGAGGGGGTTGTCTGTGTACATGAGGCAGTTGTAACATTGCCTCAGGATACCCAGGTTCACCAGCTGGACAGGAGAGTATACCTGAAATTGCCCTTTGGTCATGCCTGAATAGTACGGTGAGCTGCTTAGTCACTTGGTTGGTTAGGGGTGAATAATGAGCCTTGCCCTGCTGGGCAGTCAAGTGTCGGGTTATGGTAGTGATTGCTATTAGATTTGAGCAAGTGCTGGACTGTAGGATGCTTTTTAAGTGCTTAGTTTGAGAGTTAGACTATTTTCAAGGGAAAAACTAAAGAGGAGACTTGGTGGAGCCGGGAATAATTTAGCCCTAGCTAACCGGCGCTGCCCGGACGTGCAAAACTGTGCAAATGTGGTTTTTACAGCAGGGAAATGAAAGAGATAGAAATTAGCCCAAAATGGCCTATAAACTACTGACTTCCCTAAGAAGTCTATATGATACAGATTATAGTGTCAGGGACTTTAAATCAGTGTGTGTAAGCTAAGTGCTGGAGTCCCTTGATCTTCTTTGTTATAAATCTCTGAGGTCTCCAGTTTCTTCAGGTGCTTAGTACAGTACATGCCAAAAGGGGGCTTTACGCTCAATTACTGGCCTAAATAGTGATGGGTATAAGGGGGTTATAACCTCCTTTGCTCTAGATGTGATACCTTTGCTAATCAAGTGTGCTATTTAGGAAGTCTTCCTTACTACAGTAGACACATGGTGGTCAAAGTTAAGATCACAGTCTACTTGTGATCCCAGATCCCTTACCACTTTTTGTTACTTAGGGTATTGTTATTAATTTGATAGTGTGAAGGGACATTGTTTTTACTGAAGGGGATGATGATGCATTTCTTTGCATTTAGTTTTAGACCATGACTAAGACAACAGTCATTGGTCTGTGTAAGACTCTCCTGACGTACACTGCCATCATTTGGGGATTCAGTAATTGCACCCAGTTTGCAGTCATCCGCAAACTTGGTCAGCCACAGCCCCTTAGTTTTGGCCTGAACTTCTTTGTAGTATGTACCAAACAATAGGGGCTCCAGCACTGACCCTTGTAGCACCCTGCTGGTGACAGGTCTGCTGGCTGATGTAGCGTCACCCACTTTGACAGTGTGTGATTGGTTTGTGAGCCAGTTGGCAGCCCATCTCACATCAAAGGGGTTTACACTCAGTTTGATAAGTTTATCAGTAATGCCTGAGTGTGGGATTTTGTCAAAGACCTTTGCCAAGTCAAGGTATGCTGTGTGCACAGATTTCCCCTCATCAATGGTCCTGGTCACATGTTGGAAGAAATCCACCAGGTTTAACAGGCAGGATATGCCTTTGACGAAGCCGAACTGGGTCGGATCCAGGGTTGGGAGGTCTCCTATGCCTTTATTTATGAGTTCCATGATACATTCCATGGCCTTACAGATGAGGTTGGTCAGACTTATGAGTGTATAATTTCCTGGGTCTGTTGCTAAGCCACCTTTGTGTAGGGAAGTAATTGTCACTGTTCTCCATTCTACAGGAACAAAGCCTGTGTTTAGGCTATGATTAAATCGGGTGCTTAAATGTAATGCTAGTTCATGTTTGGGTTGGTTTAGAAGATAGCCTGCTATCTGGTCCCATAGAGGCTGTGTTTTTTGCCTTTGACAAGGCTTTAATGACCTGCTCTAGGACATGAAGGATGGGGGAAGTTGGGGGCAAGGTGTGTGATACATTTGGAGGGGATAAAGCAGCAAAATTTTCACCAAATCTGTCCGCTAGCAGATTTGCTATCACTCTGCTATCAGTGTGTGTGATACCATTAGTCACTAGCTCAGCACATGCCTTTTAGGCTACGTACATAGCTGTAAAAGGCCTTATGATTATCCTTGGCTGTGATTGCTAAGTTTTTCTCTAAGTTATCATTAGAGGATTTGACATGTTGTCATATTTGCCTGTTGAGGATGAAGAAGGTCCTTTTCCATTGTTGGGGCCACGCCTTAGTTTTCTTATACAGCAATTTTTGCATTTGTTGAAAGGTTTGTTAATGCTGGATGCCCACCGGGTGGCTTTGATTCTCTCTGGAACAGCTGAGTCTATACACTTATACAAGTGATTGTACAGGGCTTCAGTGTAAGCTTTGGTATAGTTGACACTTCGAGCTGGGGGGTGAGGCTTGGAATGCATTTATACATTCCGCTAGGACGGTATAGTTTGCCTTGTTGAAGTTTCTTAATCTGACTTTGCCCTTTACAATTGCTGGTGTTAGTGGCAGTTTGAAGGACTGCGGTGGTGGTGCTGCAGTAGCATTGTCGCCTCACAGTAAGACGTTGTCCTGTTCGATTATCAGCTAAAGCATCTTCTGTGTGGAGACATGCGTGAATAGGCATACCTTCGTTGAAGGTTGTGCGTCAGGCCTGGCAAGTCGGTATGTAAAAATCTACTGCCAATCATTAGCGGACCGGAGTTCCACTGTGGCGACCCCTAACCGGGAAAAGCCGACAGATACAACAAAAAGTGGCGGTTTGAAGGAGACTGCTTTGTGGTCAGCCTTAACTAATGAGGGTCTGATAGTTGCAGTGGTGCATCTGTTTGTCATGTTAGTGATAACCAGATCTAGTATGTTTGTTCCTCTTGTTGGGGTTTGAACAAATTGTTCTAGGGCATCTGAGTTAACAAAGTCAAGGAACATTTGCGGAAGTGAGTTACGACTGGAGTATGTTTACCATTTGATGGTGGGATAATCGAATTCCCCCATGACATGAGTATTCGGCTGTATTTGGATTGAATGCAGTTTGGTCAAGTAGGCCTCATGCACATCCTGATTCATGGAGGGGGATCTATAACTAATCATGACTTGAATGGGGGTCTTATCCACAGTAATCTGAACTTGAAGTAACTCCACGGAGTTGTCCAGTGTATGCCTGTGTCTTAGGGTATCTATAAGCTTCTTCTGTCCATACAGTCCACAGGTGGAAAGCTGGGATGAATTTACAATTTCTCAACTATTTCCCAATTTCATTTGAATAGGATTAGAGAAGAGCACTGTTTCACATGAATGGGAATTCTTTTCCCAGTTAGGGGTCGCCACAGTGGAACTCCGGTCCGCTAATGATTGGTAGTTGAGTTTTACGTGCTGAGTTACCAGCCCTGACGCACAATCTTCAACGAAGGTACGCCCATTCACGCATGTCTCCATGCAGAAGACGTTCTAGCTGAGAATCGAACCGGACAGCGTCTTACTGGGAGGCGACAACGCTACCACAGCACCACCACTGCAAGTCATACGGTTTGTTTTCTGAATGTAGAGCATATTAATGAGGACTGGATGGGTGAATGCCTTGTAGGGTAGACATAGATCATCTCTCAATAGCCTGTAGGAGACTCAGTACAGGAACAGGGCTTTGATGTGGTCCACATGTTATTTACACCCTGTATTCTTTTAGTGAGGAACTTGTGCAACCACTTCAGCTGTTGGTAAATGCCTGGATAGGTACATGCTGAAGGGGTGCATTGTACTTGATTATTGGTCTAATGAGAGCTGTGTATAATGGGGATACGATCTCCTTAGATTTGGATGTGAGGGACCAAGATTCATCACATCATGCAAGCACTGAGGTCACTAAACCTCAAGTACCAGTATGACTCAGTCATAGTCCATGTGGATGTGAATGACCTGAGACATACCTCCCTGGACCATATGAAGAGAGACATGATTGAGCTCTCAGGATGTGTGACACAGGCAGGTATGAGCCAACCATTGAGCAGCATTCCACTGTCTTCAAGGATGATGTCACGATACCAACAGAAGATGATATCCCCTTTGAATTTTTTTCCCTGTAATTTGTCCTTTAACATGGTTGGACTGCAAAGTGGTTTGCCACTGTTTAATGCTTCCTGCAATGTAATCGATCACTATAGGGTGTATCTTATAAAATTTTAAGCACTCTTTCATGCATGAATGTGGGATACTGCCAAATGCTTTTTTGTAGTCTATCCATGCTTTATTTAGAGACTTCCCCTTTTTACAGTTTTCCCTTAATGAATTTATTTAACAAGAAATGATCCTTGGTTCCATGTGACTTTCTTTTGTTACCCTTTTGTTGTATTGCCATGACTGTGTTTTTTTCTAAATGACTACAAACTCTGTCAGCTTCAATTCTAGTGCATAGTTTATACATCATCAGAAGGCAAGTTGCTGGTCTATAGCTTTTAGGGTATTTTGCAAGTTCACTCTTAAGTAGAAGCATCATTTTACCTGCTGTTACCAGGTTGGTGTCTGTTCAGGGTGCGCATATAAATAGCACTCAGTCATGGCAAAATATTCATATAAAGATGTTAATACTTTTAGCCAGAAGTTGGGCACTGCATCTGGACCTAGGGTTTTTCCAATTATGATCTTTTCTTAACTTTATTTCAATTTTTCTGGCCATTACTTCATCCCATTTCATATCCTGTACAATTGAACTTCTTTCTTTTACTGTTTCTATCCATTCAGCATCTTTGTTATGTTCAACATTTGTCCATAATGTACCTATTTCTGGTTTTTTTTTTTTTTTGGTGTTTCAATCCTCTTTCCTTGTTTCTCAATTTTCTTAAAAAAATTTTTGGGTCATCAATAAATTGCTTATTTTGTACTTTTCCTTTATATTTATCTGCATATCTTTTACGTTTCTGTGCCTGTGCTTATAGGTTCATAGGTAGGTACTAGGCTATTGGCCCAAGTAAGCCTAGCTAACACGGTTTCCTGGCTTATGTCACCCAAGAAAGTTCATTTCCTGTGCCCCTGTCGAGCAGATCCATAGCAGTGATCCCGGGGTGTATTTCCTATTTCCCATCCACTCATCAAGATTTTTCTTGAAGAGTGCTAATGAGGAACTTTGCTTGACACAGATGGGTAGCTTGTTCCAAGTATAGGAAGTTTCTGGGACAGGAATCTATCCCTCCAGCATGTCCTGTTTATTGTGGTGACAAGGTTTAGGTCCCTAGAGTGTGTAGCTTGGAGGAATTTTTAGTCTACGATTTGCAATAGTGCACAATAGATCCTGATCTGTTCTGATACTGTAAATTGCTTTTATCACATCTATCTCTCTGAGTTCTCTATTTGTGTTGATATGTTCTCTCTTCTGTATTTGTCTAACACTGACACTTCTTATCTTAAGGGGGCACTATCTTGTTTCTGAAATGGCATTTCTACCTTGGACTGAAGCTCAAACACTGCCACTCACTTATTAAATCACCTCCCATTGTTTGACCTCACGCACGATGTTCTCGGAATCCCACCCACAGCATTAAGTTTATTTCAAAAAGGTGTGCAAACCTATATTCCAGTCCTGCTTTTGTTAATAAGAGACTCAACCTTTGAGTTCCCTGCTTCACACAGTGCTGCCTACATCTTAGCGTTTCCTTTATATGCTGTTGTTGGAGGCAGTTATTATTTTTTGTCTTTTATTTCGACTTGTATGCAAAATACTTTTATTAGTTACTATCTGCTGTTTGCCTGTTATAACACCTTTCATGGTCTTTCCATTTGCAGCTACAACTGGAAAAGCACGCAGGTTGAGAGAAACAGCCTTCCTGGAGTTGAATGCTTTTCTTTTTGTTATAGCAGTAGTGTTTTCATTTAGTCACTGTTGTATATACACACAGAATATATATATATATAGTCTGGGTGTGTATATATACATACGTTGCCCGAACGAAAATACTACTGCTACAATGAAAAGAAAAGAGTTCAAATCAAGAACGGCTGTTTCTCTCATTGTCAGAAGAAAATGTATTAATGTGTGTATTAGTAATATGCTTAGTGCATTTAGAGCTTGAAAAGGGTTAACACATTTATTCTATTTCATACTGCATAAATCTGTACAAACTGCAGATGCTTTCTGACCTTGTATTGTTAGCTAAAATCTTTGCTTATGTGTGGAAATTTACTGAGAAGCAGATGATTTCTGCCTGTGTTAGGAAAATAATGAATAGAACAATACTACTTGCATAAATGTTATGAAACTTAGACAAGAAGTTCCGCTTGTGCTCTGAGAAAATACACAGCTGTAGAAGCTATAGATAATTAGAACAAAGCCTGCTTGAAAATATGAACTGCAATCAGTATCTGCTTTTATCTGCGTTAGAAAAATACCTTGAAATGTAACACTGTACAATAGAAGCCTGTAACGGGTTAGTGCCCACCAAGGCCAGGTTGTTTTTCTCAAAAGTTTCTCACAAATCTAGTCATGTCAGCAGAAAATCTGAGTAACATCTGCTGTAGAACAATACTGAAAGTTGTGTTTGATTACGTCAGCCATAGAAGGCCATGTCTTGTGAAACAGTATAAGAACAGCATGCTTCCTGTTAGTAGTTGGGCAAAATCCTGTATTTGCATGTTTTTGTCTCCTTGCAGCAAGTTATTAAATGTGCCTTAACTAAACCTTACGTGTATTGGTCTTTGAAGTTTTTTCCTTTGACAGATTGGTCCTTCGGACCGGAAACCCTCACTTCGCCTTGGATGAGACAGGCCAGGTGGCTTGAAACCGTACGGGGAAGAAACCACATCGGTTCTTCTTATTTGAAAAGCCCTCCGACTGAATTGTCGTACAAAAGAGGCCAGCCACTTTCTGATCTGTGACTGAAGGATGGGTTTACTCGAACCAGGTGATCAATCACAAAGGCTCAGATAAGGTGAATCTACCATTTTTCTGTTTTAGATCAGGGACTAGATTTGTATTGTTTTGTTAAGACTTTGTTTATACAAGTCAGGGACAGAAAGATTACTGTCTTGTCATAGATCAGGGAAACAGAGGTGGTAGGCAGTCATTCTGAAGAGACTATAACAAAATCCGTGGTACCACGTTAAAAATAAGGAGTTACGTAACAATTAAAAGGGTAGAACAGAATGGGTAATAATTGCACAAAAAGGTCCAAAATCCGCCATTAACCGAAGACGCGAAATACATGCAGTCACATCGTGATGATAATATTAAATATTACTCAAAATGGGTTAATAAGTATGAATTTGATGGTAAATTAGAAAAATCCTCGCTTGTCAAACTTGTCAAACAGCTTAAAACCGATTCCAAAGGTTGGGTAAAAAAGCAACGTCAATTAGGAATTCCTCAGGCACACAGGTGGATTGAGGAAGTAAACCGAAGGGAACAAAAGAATAATAATTCAAAAGCAATGTTTTTAGATAAGGAGGACAATAACTTAGTAATAGCATCGGCCCCTCCGCCTCCCTTACCAGAATATGAAGCAAGTGAACAAGTTAGTGCACCCCCGCGATATCCTGCTGTTACCGTAAGTAGAGACACTACAAAAGCAAAACCATTTATTAGAGATCCCGTTGAGACCAGGTCTTGAACACGGGCAGGTAACTCAAAAGGGGACATTGAGTTATATCAAATGGGTAGGAATTCACGATCTATGAGTGAAGAAGAAATATGTCCACTTATAGAAGTGCCTAATCCTCAGGCAGGGCAAGAAGGTCAGGACCCAACTATCCTAGTGTATAGACCCTGGACTCCGGAAGACATCCGGAAAGCCACTGAGGGAATTCCCCATCCAAAAGTTAATTTTAGAAAGTCTTTAGAAGATTTGCAAGGAATGAGACTGAGTTATAATTTAAACGGAGAAGAAAAAGTAGTCAGACAAATTGTGGGACCAGATTGGCACATGATTAGTGGCGACTGGAATCCCCGTGACGCTGCCTCCCACATAGCAGCGCAGAGTTAGACAACAGAGTGAAAGGTCTTACAGACTGAATCTCTGAGAAATGGAAGCCTAGGGCAGACTGGACTTCCATTAATCAATGCATCCAACAAGAAGGCAAGACTGTTGACAGATATTATGCCAGACTGTTAGAATGTTTTAATAACCACTGTGGAATGCAGGTTCCTGAAGATCAGACACACGATTCCCCATATGAGCAGCAGTTAAAGAATGCATTTTTGAAAGGCAGTATTGCACCCATAAGCAGCTTTATCACAAAACACATGGTAGATCATCGTACAAGCAGGTTACAGTCATTACTTGAATATGCTAGACATGCTGAACGGCATTTTAATCGCAAAAAGAAAAAGAAAGTCCAAGTATTTTCTGTAGAAGATGGAGCAGAAGTTTATGTAGTACAGTCCGGGAAAAAGGGCAAGAGAAATGCCCATGCAAACAAACAATCTGATCAGCGATCAGAGGACTTTGAAGGGCGAAAGAAAAGGGGTGAATGTTTTAAATGCTGTAAAAAGGGACACTTGGCAAGGGATTGCAAGAAAAACAAGAAGGCAACCACGGAAGACAAGGAGGGTGAGGACTGACTATATGATAGTCAGGAATCACTAGAAGGGGATAGCAGAGAAAGGACAAATGAGAATGTGATAGAGAGAGTATAGGATGTGACAGAAGAAATAGAGGAAGTGCAAGAAGTCACGGATAGTGAAGAAAATGAAATACTGGATTTGGCTTTATTGAGCTTAGAGCTCTATTTAGCAGACAAGAAACCAGAAGTTACACTCCTGGTAGAAGGGAGGGAAGTCAGATTCTTGTGTGACTCAGGGGCATCACAGACCCTGATACATCCCTCCAAACTGCCAGAGAACTCAGAGTCACCTGATTACATACTAGTGAAAGCAGCTAATGGACAGCTGTATCAGGAGCCCCTCTCCCACAATATTGCAATAACTAATCCTGTTTCAGGATTGACCCAGAAAAGCAAAACTGTTTCTGCAAAATGCCCAGTAAACCTCTTGGGCAGAGACCTTATGCAGCTATTTGGTATAGCAGTAGTTCTGACTATGCAGGGTATGGAAGCACAGTGACAAATTGATACCTTTGCAGTGCAATCGGAGGGTAAAATGTTTTATTGGTACAGCCAGGACTTGGTTATGACTGGTCTAGGGGCAGTGACCGAAGAATTGATGAACGTAGCCATCAGCAAGTTCCCCTCCCTTGACATTGATAAACAACGTTTTGTAGAACAGAACAATGATGGGATTTATGGGGATGACTAGTGGTAAACATTGCCATGTTGTTATAGCATGAATCTAGGTTATGAAGGTCAGCCTTGTTATAGGTTGGTGAAGATGTGTGAACAGTAGAGAAGGATAGATAGAGGCTGAAATCTAGCTGTGGCTACCCTGGCTTGGAGTGTTGGGTAAGGTTTGGCTGTATAGAAAGCACCAAGTTTAGCATGGACTTTTTTGATTATTAGGGAAATATGAATATCAAATTTTACCCAGTCATCTACTGTAATACCTAGGAGTTTGGCCTGTTTTATTGGCTCAATTTAGGTACCATTGGTGGATTGAATAAAGAGGGGTAGGGAGCACTGTTTGGCAGTTTTGTTTGTGAAAATCATTAACTTAGTCTTATTTGGGTTAAGAATGAGTTGGTGATTTGATAGGCAAGTTTCAATTTCCTGAAATGATTTTTTGCATCTTATCTTGTATTTCTTGTGGGGAAGGGGCAGAGCAAATAAGAGATGTATCGTCTGTGTACTGTATGACTGAGGCATGTTGGGATGCTGAATTAAGGTTATTAGTAAATATGATAAAGAGAAGGGGGTCAGGTATTGAACCTTGGGGTACTCCAGTGGATTCTGGCAGTAGAGGGAAGACATTATTCTCCCATTTAGTAGCCTGTTGATGGTTTGATAGATAACTGTGAAACCATGTCAGGGATGATGAACTGAGATTGTACGTCATGAGTTTAAGTAGTAGTTGGTGGGAAATGGTGCCAAAAGCTTTTGAAAATTCCAGGAAAATAGCAGAGACTAGTTGTCCATTGTTCATAAGGTGATGAACAGTGTTGGTGTAGGTTATTAAGGCTGTGTTAGTACTATGCCTGGGTTCGAAAGCCTTCCTGGGTATCTGCTAGAAGGTTATTAGTGGTAAGGTGATTTAGGAGTTGTTGCTAAATACATTTCTGTAGAATCTTAGCTATAGGTGGGAGGATAGCAACTGGGCAGTAGTTAGAGATATCTCGAAAGGGGCCACACTTGTGGAGGGGGATGATGTGAGTGACTTTCCAGAGGTGAGGCACATATTGTTCAGAGGTAGAATGATTGATTAGTATAGAGATAGGACAGATGATGGATGGAGCTGCTATTTTTAAGAATTCATTTGGTAACTGGTTGGCAGCAAGGCAGCAGGTTTTAGTTTACTTAGGAGCTTTTTAATATAAGAAGTCTGAATAGGTATAAATGAGAAGGATTTTATAGTACTAGATGCAAGGGAGTGTATTAAGAGTAGTAGATGTTGGTGACTATCTAGGATGCAGGTGATATAGAGTTAATAAAGTTCGAGTTGAACTGTGAGGCTAAGGGTTTGGAGGTATTGGATATGGAAGGAGTGGGGGTAAAGGATTTTCAGGGATGAGGAGGTAGCTGATTGCCAGACATTTTGTGGGTTGTGAAGGAACTTTTGTTGACAGGGTTAGAAGTAGTGTTTTTTACCATTGTTGATTTTTTTTCTTATAGGTTCATAGGTTCATACTAGGCTATCTGCCCTAGGGCATTTATAAGCCCAGCCAGAGTGTGTGTGGCTTTCACCACCCCTTAGGATGAGAATACTATATCCATTAGTTTGCTGTGCCTCTGTCCAGCAGTGACACAGAGATGATTCCCGGGGTAAACCTACGATCTCCCATCCACTCGTCAAGATTTCTCTTGAACAGAGTCAGTGAGGGGCTCTGCCTCACATGGACTGGGATTCTGTTCCATAGTGTAGGGAGTCTCTGGGTGATGAATCTGTCCCTCCAGCACGTCCTATTTATATCCGTGTTGAGGTTTAAGTCTCTTGCTCTATTGGCTCTGGTCGATTTGGATTTTTTGAGGTGGAGCATGTCCATTAATTCCGGGTTGGACATGGCCTTGTATGTCAGGCACAGATCACCTCTGAGCAGATGGTATGCAACTGAATAGAGCTGGAGTTTCTTCAGTCGGGCATCATATGACATATGTTTGAGCCCCTTTATCCTTTTGGTGAGGAACTTTTGGGGTCTTTCCAACTGCTGCAGGTGTCGGGTAAGGTACATTCCGAATGGGGCGTTGTACTCAATCATTGGTCTGATAAGTGAAGAGTACAGGGGTACAATGGCCTCTCCTGATCTGGATGTGAATCCCTTCATGATCAGGTGGGCAATGTAGAAGGTCTTCCTAACCACTTTGGCAATGTGAGTGTCAAAAGAGAGGTTACTGTCAACTTGGGTCCCCAGGTCCCTGATAACTTCTTCCGTGTTTAATGGATTACCACCTATGTGGTAATTAGGGGTTACCTTGTTTTTCCCAAAGGGTATGACTATACATTTTTTGGCATTTAGCTTAAGGCCATGGCTCTGGCACCAATTATCAATTTCTATGAGACCTCCCTGGAGGATGTCTGTGTCTGATGGAGTGTCAATTATGGTACCCAGTTTGCAGTCATCTGCAAATTTTGTCAGCCACAATCCCCCTATGTTTGCCTGCACTTCAGAAAAATAAATGCCGAACAAGAGGGGGCCCAGGACTGAGCCCTGTGGGACACCGCTCGTGACCGGCTTAGAGTCTGACATAGCACCAGCAACTCTAACCCTATGTGTTCTGTCCTTGAGCCAGTTTGCAACCCATCTTGTGACATATGGGTTTACATCTAAGCTGGTGAGCTTTTCTATGATGCCCGAGTGGGGTATTGTGTCGAACGCTTTTGCTAGGTCAAGGTAGGCTGTGTGAACTGCCTTACCCTCATCAAT
>NC_056735.1:522468135-522470635 GCF_019279795.1 Protopterus annectens
TTGTCCTTTGTTCTACAAGTTTCAAATTTCCTATTGTGTTGCGTTCTTGGCACTCTGACTTATTGATTTGTTTTTAAGCAGCCCTACCTGCTTGATGACAGTGAATTTGTTGGTTTTATATAACTTGTGATTTCTTTGTGGGTATAATAAAGTTGAACAAGGTAAAGGTACAAATCAACAGGAAGTATAAGCATAGATTAAGTAGGGCTTCAGCAGAGTAAAGACTGGCTAGAAATTCTGTACAAAAGTACACTTGTATACATGGTAACAAGGCTGGTAGCATAATCATACCTCTCAACTGTACAGATTTTCACAGAATGTCCAGATTTTTGCCTCCTATTTTTTGTCCATTTTTCATAAATGTGTGTGTTTTTTGGCAAATTAGTGGCAAATTATTAAAGATTAAAGTTAGAAAATAATGATAGACATTTGAGTTTCAGACTTCATACCATTCAGAAAATTCATGCTAATGCAAAACGTATTACTCTATCAACTTTCTAAGTTTGTAAGAGCAATATTTAAAAAATGTCCCTATTTTTGAGCCTTTGTCCCACTTTTGTTTATGGCTTTGTCCAGATTTCTTGCTTTAAGAGGTTGAGGGGTATCGGTGTATGTGTGTGAGATTTACTTAATGACAGCCTTGTGTGTGGGGATGCAGGCATTACAGATCTTCACTGTGTTGTTACTTTTATTGTAATTAATAGTACTCTAACAGCATGCAGGCATCGCAGCTTCCAGTCTTTGCTTCTTTCAAACTGTGTTATTTAATGATACCTAGTAACTATGCCATCCATTCTCTATTGCAATATTACTATTTTATTTTTTTTAATCTATCGTAGGTAACTTATTCCTGAAGGGCAACAACAGACACTTTATTTGTAGATGAAACAATGAAATATAAAGTTGTTTGGTAGCAGTAACTTCTTCATTAGTTACAGATCTTACAGATCTATTTAATGTGGATTATTTATATGACTTTTACTTCTACAGAGATTGTGCTTGAGCCTTATTTTGGTTATCTCTTCAGTTTACATTTGAAAGTTGGTATCCCGCTATTTCATTGGAGTGGGCGAGGTTACACAGTTATGTATGCAAATATTATCTTAAGCAGCATACAGATTTGTACCTATTTTCATGGGTCTTTGTCCAGTTTTTTTATGTTTCCAGGTTAAGAGGTATGGAGAGAACCCAGGACCGATCCCTGTGGGACTCCAATTGTGACTGGCTGGCAGTCTGACTTGGAGTCTGCTACTTTCACACTGTGTGTTCTATCTGTGAGCCAGTTTTGCTACCCACCTAGTAATATAGGGATTGATGCCTAGTTTGGTGAGTTTATCAGTAATCCCGAGTGAGGAATGGTATCAAAGGCCTTGGCCAGATCAAGGTATGCTGTATGCACTGCCTTACCTTCCTCCACAGCCCTAGTGACTGACTCAAAGAAGTCAACCAGGTTGAGCAGGCATGATCTCCTTTCACAAAACCAAATTGCGTGGGGTCTAGAGTATGGAGATTTCCTATATGTTTGTTAATCAGGTCCATGATGATGCATTCTATAGCTTTACATATCAGACTTGTCAGGCTAATGGGGCAATAATTCCCAGGGTCTTTAATCACTCCCCCTTTATTGAGAAGGGATGACAGTAGCAGTGCGGCATTTAGTAGGGACAAAGCCTGAGGTGAGGTGGTGACTGAACAGGGCACACAGACATGGTGCCAGTTCACTTTGTAGTTCATGTAGAACACAGCCAGGGATATTATCTGGTCCCATGAAAGCTGTATTCTTGGCCTTGGACAATGCAGCTTTAACCTGTGCTGCAGTAATGCTGGGTGCCTGGCATTCATCCGGTATTGTGATTGGTCCTTTGGGGGGGGGGGGGTAAAGCTGGCCTTGAATCTGTGAGCCAGTATATTTGCAATATCTGTTTGGCTCAGTATAGGAGGTACCAGTGTGCAGTATCTCATAGACAAATCTGTGTTTTGCCGTGCAGGTTCTTGACATAGCAATAGAAGGCTTAGTGATTGTTTTTAGTGTCTGCTGCAATTCTGCCTTCATAGCTGGCTTTAGAGAACTGGATGAGGGATCTCAACTTTTTGTTGAGGCTAATAAGGTAGTTTTTCTAGTCTTGGGATGCTACCTTTTTCTACAACTGTTTCTTCCTTCTGTTGTAGAGTTTATTAATGACAGGATACCACCAGATTGGCTTCTTTTTTTGGAGGAGACCGTCTTGGTTCTGTTGGATATGGCTAGTTCCATGCATTTGTGTACATCTTCATACAGTGCATTGGTGTATTATTCAGCAGCCATGCAGCTATTTTCCATTTGCATGGGTGCCATGAAGTTAGCCACCTCTGTTTTTAGGAGTCCAAAGTCTGCTTTGGAGAGGTTTATCAAAGTGGTTACCTTTGTGGGGTATGTGGGCGAGATGTGGATTTCCATGGTGATTAGTTTATGGTCAGATCTGACCAGGGAGGGATTAACCATTGGTGTAGAGCAATGGTC